>NC_092868.1:1859761-1880546 GCF_032062135.1 Pyxicephalus adspersus
TTTCAGGTCACTAAACAATGGCAAACCGACAGATAGGTCTTCGGAATAATGGTGGAATGATACTCGGTGCATAGCAGAGGTTGAGCGCCCATTATTCCCCATTAGTATTGACACCGAAGACTACAGCAAGCCCGGTAGCTTGTACACCGTTTTGGATCTGAATGCCTTCAGCAAATTAAGAGCTTGATTTTACTGATTTTAGAAAAAAAGTCTGCAAGCTAGGTCTTCACTGACAAGACGAAGATAATAACTGCACCGTCCCCAATCTATTTGTATTCCTCACTGAACTTGGAGAGACAAATGTTCCAACAGAATTGCTGATGTTACCGATATAGACATTAAAAGAAAAAAGCATGTTATCACAAGCCCAGCACGCTTTGGAGTTAATGCGGAAACATCACTGGGCCTCAGTGATACATACCAAATATTATCTGGACGAAGTGTTCATGCAGTTATTTCAAATGCCGCTTTTTCTTCTTTAAATATGAGAGAGTCACATTTGTCTGACACTTAATTTATGTAAAAAGCAGCAGGGTGTGGGGGAGGCTTAGTAAATCATTATTAATATACACAGCACACAGATGGAAAAGACTTTGTAAAAGCTCTACTGCTGAGCCACTGAAGATTTCACTAGAAACTTAAATGTAGAGAAAGTTTAGAAAGAGAAGACTGTGTATTATGTCACAGTTCATATTTATTGCCAAGCTACATGGAGTTTGTTTTGTATCATAAAGATGATGGCCAGTGTCTGGAATTTGTCATACTGGTTGATATTACCATAGTGATGGGGATTTGATAAACGACTCTACAAAGGAGGAACGAAAGTGGAATTATTTGCAGGCGTTGTGATTTATTGACCTTTTTGTGTGTTGGAATTTGGTTATGTGTGGTATTTTGGAATCATTTGCTGTGCATGTGTTTTTTACAAGCAGTGAAGGCAAAGTGCAGCTTCAGAATGAAGCAGCTTTTCTCTGTAAAAAGGCAATTGTTTCTGATACACATTGCTTATAAAAATGTCATTAGGATTTACATCTACTTTACCCGGTCATATTTGGAGATTCCGGCATCTCATTCTACAAACATTATCCGGTTACCGGAGACCTTTGTATTACATAAAACATTACAGATATCTCTCTTTATTTGGTACGCTGCTTGGATCTTCCACCATATACATATCCAGTATTATATCTGAATTTTTTTAAGCCACCCCAGTAGTGACCCAACCACCCAAAAACAGCCAAGTGGTTACTGAAAAATGTCGGGTGGTGTCCCCAGCAAAAAGTGTGCCGGTAGAAGTCTGCACAACTCTCAGATTTCACCTTGTTTCTGCAATTATTGCTGTTTTGTTAGATTTCTTTTAAACCCCCCTGAAAAGTTCTCATCTATGTTGTGGAAAAGGCTGGAGAAATATTGTGCCAATTATTACACTAGCCTGGACTCGCTTTTGACCTCAAGCTTGCACTTGCTAAATAATGTACTTCCACCACAATTCTATATGTAATGCTTTTATTAAAATTCTGCCACTTACACTGCCCCACATAATTTATATCCTACAGAAACCCTTCCTCATTCATGACTAGCAAGATGGGAAGTTTATAGGGCAGTTGTTGCAATAGATTGTTTGGGAGTTTGCTTGCTAGGTAACAATTCAACAATTTAAAAGGCCATTTTTCTTTCTGGCCCTGCATGCACCCATATTTTATACCTTTTACTGCATCAACCATTTCAAGCCAGAAAAAAAAAATCTACTCGGTAACATTTCTAAAAGTTTAAAAATGGATCTCAAATCTTGTGCAGCACTTTCTTGTGGCTTATAAACTGCTTAGTTGTTATCTGATTGCATCAAATTGTTTTGGGAAGACAAGGCTATGCCATCATGTATATATGTGTGATATAAACCTGTGACAGGGCAGGGCAATGCAAGCCCATCATGAAGTGATGTAGAACAGGGGTGTCAAACTCTGGCCCCCAACGTCCCTAATATGAATTGCAGCTGGCCCGCACTATTGCAATCCCTAGTAACAGGGGGGCCAGATGCAATTCATATTAAGCTCCTGTTCTGAAGAGTGATGCCGCTTCTACAATTCCTAGCATCACTCGCGTCTATAGACCAGCGGCCTCTCTGCCTATGCGTGGCCCCGCATTTTATAGACGCAAGTAATGCCGAGAATTGCAGTAGTGGCATCACTCGTGTCTATTGAACAGCAGCCTATGGGTGGACCCCGCAGAGTTTATACTGACAGGTAAGCCAGAGAATTGTGGCGGAGAATGCAATGTGAGAATGCAGCAATTCATTTGGTTTCACATTGCGTTCTCTGGCAAAGTAAAACAATTAGAAAAAACAATAGGAAGAAACTACTTACTATACTACTGACAACTATGCAGAGTGAAAGTTTTGTGACACTCCAGGATAAACAAAAGCCAAAAGACTTCTCTTCTGCATAGCGTATTGTTTTTAATTTTTTTTATTTTTCTATCATGCAGTAAAATTTAAAAAAAAATCTTAGGCCTCTTTCTCTATTTTAGGCTTTTTCTAGATTAAATGTAAAGCAAAACCTTTGTGTTTCTATATGAAAATGTTTTGTATCCAATGAGAAGGAAAAACTTCCTAAATTTCAAATGTGGCCCGCGACTTGGTCTATGTTTTATTTTTGGCCCTCTGTGTGTTTGAGTTTGACACCCCTGATGTAGAAGCAAAGGTGGCCCGCTGTGGAAACCTCAAGTCAAAGTGATCGGTAGATCCAGACATATATGGCTTGATTTATATGCAAAACACATATTTTACTGTAAAAGTCCCATTAGTCGGCTGCAGGCAGAAGGAAGCTTTTTCTCATTTCTCTCTTCCTACCCTGTGATCACCATTGACTATATTTTGTGACAGCTCAGAAATATAATAATATGAGATTATGATAGATTTTTACACTGGCAGGTCAGAGGGTTAGAAACAGCAGGGGGCTACAGATTTTTTTCCCACTGCTTGTTACAGACCGAAACATGTTTTCATAAGGTAAAGAATTGGTTTGTGTTATACATCACAGCACAAACTTCCATGGGTTTTATCATGGACTTTTTTTTGCATTTTGACTGATAAAAATAATACACTGGCACTTTGTTGTATCAGCAGTTACGCAGAAACTTTATTTTAAAATAGCTGGTTCATTGAATCCCTTGTCCTGGCCACCTTTGGATCATGCTGATGATACTTCAATCTAGCAGTTTGTTATCATCCCTGAAACTAAATATCCACTTGCATCAGCACAGTGAGAACGGCGACTTTCAATAATTACAATACCAGAACCTCAGTAGTAGAGAAAAACACACATCTGTTTTCTATTTATTGGCCTTATTAGTTTCTAAATGGACAGACAAGGTTTATTGATGTGTGTTGTTTATGGAGAATATTGCTCCTATTCACAATGACTCCTGTACATGATTTTCAGTATTCTCAAGCACTTTACATGTATATTGCATCTGCAAGTCATTGTTGTGTGGTAGCCGGCACGGATAATATACTAGTGTATACCTTTTATCTCCTTGTTATCTCTTTAATATGCTGTGTAAGGACAGAAAACATCTCGTACACAGATGTATGGGATGATATAAATGGAGTTTCAAAATTTAAAGATGATGTAACATTGGATAGCCATTATAGATTAACCTATAAAACATCCTCCATGTTTGTGGTATTGGCATATTTTCATCTAGGTGTTGTATTTTGACACAGCCATTATGTTAATATTATTATTATTATTAATAATAATAAACAGGATTTATATAGCGCCAACATATTACGCAGCGCTGTACATTAAATAGGGGTTGCAAATGGCAGACAGATACAGACAGTGATATAGGAGGAGAGGACCCTGCCCCGAAGAGCTTACAATCTAGTAGTTATGTCATTATCCCTCATGTTGTCTAAAGCCCTGCTATTACCTCATTTACATAGAAGGAATATAAAACACTATTTAACCAACATACCTAATGACATTTATATAACGCAACAATCTAAATCCGTTTTGCTCAACCAGGGTTTCTTCATAGGTTGCTGGGGGTTCCCTGAGCAATGAGCAGTTTGTATCTCTCAGGCCAGTATAAGTGACACCGATGATCTTTTTGGCTATCTGTAAGGGTGACATTCTTCCCACTGACCCCCACAATAATATACTGTGAGTTGTGGTATAGTAATTATAGCCAGGGTTCCCCAAAGACCCCTTAGTACAATTATTCCCCAATGTTAAAAAGGTCAAGAAACACTGATCTAAACATTCACATCTTACTAATCTATATTGCAACACTTGCATATAAGGTATTTATGAAAAAGTATTTTATTCCATGATTTCTTTTCCTATTTGTTGTTCCTTGCTCCCACCATCCACCCCCAACCTCTTCCTAACATCTTTATCAGCATAATACAATCATATCAGAAACAAGTAAAAGTTCACAATTTCATGATGTTCAACACTTTCTGTTCTGTTTAAGGGAATTTAACCTGGAAACAAATTTATTTTCTTTTACTTTATTCCAGCCTACCTGTCCTTAGATGCGGTGGCAGCATTAGTTTTTTTTTTCAGAGAAAGAACACTTTCGGGAAGTATATATAATACCTGTTATAATCTTGTTTCATTATTCTTTTGCTTGTTGCCAATGTAGCAATTTCTGCAAGTGTCCCCATTGGTATGAGCAGTGCCTTGGCAGTGGCTTCCGCATAGGCTAAGGTAAGCTTTGAGACCTCAGCTTTTTTTTAGACATTGCAATGAAGTTTTAATTGGGTCCCTTTAGTTGGATGAGTGATGGGAATTCGGTGGTTAATGCACACACAGGATGAATATTACAGCCACTCAGCATCTAGCTTTTGCCCCCAGAGTAATTCAGAATGCAAAATGTTCATGTTTGACTGGAG
This sequence comes from Pyxicephalus adspersus, assembly GCF_032062135.1. NCBI lineage: Eukaryota > Metazoa > Chordata > Amphibia > Anura > Pyxicephalidae > Pyxicephalus > Pyxicephalus adspersus. Next base: position 1,864,662 of record NC_092868.1, read on the forward strand.
AATACCTTTAAGTCATGGCTTCAGGCAACAACCACGGTGTAAACGCTTTCACAGCCTATACTTCTTCCTTTTATGATCCTTCGCGTTTCATAACAATGCATGCATGCCTTCTGCAGCTTAAGGTTTATATTTTTAGCCACAAACCAGCTACATTAATGTGCCCTTTGTGAGCCATTGTAAGTAATCTGCAAATAAGGCATTCTTTATTGCTCTGCCACCTCTCTGTAATAATAGGCTTCTGAGGGGAAAAAAAAGATATTTTATGAAATCTCCTGGTACTCTTGTTTCTCTGATAGGGCAAATCATTATGCCAGTGACATTATATCCATTAGTGATCTCCTGACTATAAGCACAGTATTTACTTTAGTCTTAAAGAGAACCAGTCCTAGTAGGGCTGCTGAAAATCCTGTCTGACAATAAGAAAATTGTACAATGGGCAATTTAAACCAAATCACTAAAATCCTATATTATTTTTACCATGATATTGTCATTTCATTGCTATTTTTATTTTGTTAGTCTGTAACTTTGATTAAAATAGTCCTTGGTAATCCTGCCATGAAAGTAATTGTTTAGGTACTTCCTATTAAAGGGTGACAGCGTTCTTTTTCCTTCAATTGCTCTCCTGCATTGTCAGCCCATCACGTGTGCTTTCAGGGGTAACCATACCCAGGCTTATCTGTTGTCACCCTCAGGAGGCCAAATCTTACCTAAATCCTACCAATATACTACATTCCTACTACTAAAGTGAGTACAAGTAGATGGAAAGAGGCTGGAAGTGACTGGTGGAGATCTACAGAGCCTTTTTATTTTACAGATTTAGTGATTAAGAAAGGTACCCCTTTTATACAATTTAGAAAGTTTAGATATTAGACTTAATAGATATTTTAGAAAATAGTAATTACTAGAGTGTAGAAGCTGGTCGATGTACAGGGAGACATTTTTTTTAAAGTGAACCTTACCTAAATAAATATAAAAGTAATATAATAAATAAAAATATATAAAAGTACTAAAGTGGAAATACCATGCATATTGCTTGTTGATAGTTTGCTTATGATGTTTGTTGAACTCCCTTGAGCCCAGGCCTGAGCCCAGGCTTTCATAAACTGGCCGCACATCCTCCGGGTGACATTCAGCTGTCAGATGCCAGAGCCTCGTTTCACAGCTGATCCTCGGGGGTGGAGTTAGGGCCCGGGATAACTGGAATTTGATATTGACTTGGGCAGATGTCATTCTTGGCCTTAGAATTCAAGCAAAGAGGTCTGAAGGCTTGTTTTTCACAATTTTTAAAGGTTTTTAATAATTTAAGTTTCGAGATTTATAACTATACTGAAAGATTTTATTAATGTTTTGTAGGATCTTTTTTTAAAATGTTATGCTATATAGTTTTTTTTTTTAATGGAGTTGTGCTGCATTCTTGCAGAATCTCTAATGTCAGGTGCGGCTTGGTGGAAAATTTCAATTACATGTGTCACATACCAAGACTCATAGCCTCCATTGTGTGTACATCTAATGCTAATCTTCTCTTCAATTATTTTCTGTTACTGGAACTCCTTTTCCATTTTTCTCCTTGGATAATGTATATGGTAAATAAGACTGAATAGTCACTGAGTATATAGTGCTCTTCCAGCTCGATAACACTCTATATAGATAAACCGAGGTGATTTGATCCAGGTGAGCAATCCATCTACCCATGCCAGGAAGTTGGTTGGCTGCAGAATGTTCTTCTCTGCTTTACAGAATATAACTGGGGATTAAAGATAACAGAGACTGCTGATCCAGGGAACATCCGATTGCATTACAGGATCAGGAAGGAATTTTTTTTCCCCGTGGTGGCAAATTGTGTAAAAAAGTTTTGTTTTGCCCTTTCTTGGATTAAATTGTTTCTATAGGGTTTAATACCTGGAAATTTTTTACTCCCCAGGGGTTTAACCCTGAGGGCTTTCGACTTTTTTTCAACCTGACTATGTACTTGATTGAGATTGTCTTAGTTGTCCTTTATTACCCTGCAAGTCAAATCCCTCAGAACTGGGAATGGGGTTGTGTTGGTAGAAAGTAAAATTTGTAATCTAAGGGGAATCCATGCTAACTGGAATAAACAGCAAATATTTATTGATAAAATTATTTCTTTTACATATGAATATACAAAGTATCGGTCTTCATCTCCTTCCCTGATTGGCTTATTTATAGGCCACCATTGGGAAGCAGCTGCTGCTATCGTTTTAAGTAAATGTATTGGCTGCCTGGCTCCTGGGATATTTCTGGTTCTGTATGAGGGTAATCAATAGCAATATACAACACAATCATAGCTTATTTTTTTGGACATATGAGCCTCAGAATTGTTTTTATTGTTCAGTACAGGCAAAGTAATGGCTTAAGGCAGTACTGGTCAGAGGACACCTTTGACTTTCTGTTCAGTTTTGTTTATTGCTCTTTATTTTTTCTTGTATACTGGCCGTACAAATGAACTAATATAGACAATATACATTCATAAAAGCTTGGGGCCGAGTCAGCTGTACAATCCCGGCAGACATGTCATTTTCTGCTATTACAGCAGTGTTAAAGAAAATAGATGCCTAGATGTGTAACAGCACCAGGATTGGGAACGCTGTGCACAGTGCAGATATATTTGTCTATTCCTCCCCCATGGACTAATCCTGTATCTCAGATCAGCCATAGTGAAAATACATTTCTTGTTTTGGCTCAGCGTATTTGCTCCGGAATAGAAGCTGTTTGTATTTTTTTTTTACCTCTCCTTTTGCCTTATTTTGAATGCTAGCTTTTTAATGCAGCTCTGCACCCAATACCCTGTTGCCACTTTATCCACCTGCATGGAAAGAATTCAATAACAGGAAGATGAAAGCTGAAACAATTATGTAAATATCATCTGAATGGAGGCCGGGGCAGACGCAGTGAATAAAAGCCAGAACAAGCACATACAGAACAAAAATGGAGTGCGGCAAAGTGGATGGTGCTTGGGTCATTCAGATCAGCGGAATAATCGCAATCCATTTGCAATCTTGCTGCAAGTTCTTTTTGATTCACTTATACCTATGTGCTGAGTTTATCATTCTGCGTACAGTCATATTTAATCATGCCATTGTGTTTAATACCTGAGCAGCTTCATATGAGCTTTGCATACACAGTGAAATAAAACAGATGCCGGAGGGGATGATTTCGCCTCTGCGATCTGCCTTTTTCACTGCGACTGCAGTGGAGTCTAAGTGGGTTTACATAATTTCTTGTGCTTGCTGCTGAATGACCTACTTCCCAGAGCTCGGCACAGACTAAAAAACGATGCTGGTAAAAGGGGTTACACTAAGAGTATTTGCACACACTTTATGGCAATGAACTAAGGAGGCAGAGAGGGAAGGAAAAGTTCAAGCACCTTCCATGTAATACACCTGTCATAGGGACTGGCTGCCCCTTTTTGGATTCTACTTTTTCTTTGGATTAAACAATTTGCATTGAAACATTCACTGATTTTCATGTTTTTTTTATTGAAGGAGTGGAGGAAGATGCTTTAAACCTGTTAGTATAGCTCCGTATAAAGCAAGCTGCAGGATTAAAAGATTTTTTTTTGTGTAATACCACTTGATGAATAGAATGAAGGAATAGTTTCTTGGTCTTTTAATTCAGTAAAACAGAAAAAACAAATTAAAAATACCCCACAGAGTAAAATATAATAAGCCAGCTGTAAAAAGGTAATATAGCAGTACTTACACATTTATACAAGTTGGCCATGAACATTTCTCTTAGGAATTGCTTATCATGAGAAGTGCGACAATAATTATTCATTTAAACAGCACCGCTACCACAATTTATTAATTGACCAAAATGGAATATACAACATTAGGTACAAATAAGAAGTAAAACTTTTTCCTGTTGTTTAATTTGGTCTTCTATAATGTTTGGCAGAAAAGTGAACTATTGTTGGGGTTGGATGTAAGACTTTTTAGCCAGTTGGAGTTCATATATTCCCATATGTGACACAAGGGTTCTCATAATAATTTATGTTCATTAGGAGACTGCTGTTTTCCCGTTCCCAGTAATTAGATGAAGGCCAAGATGATAAGAGCCCCCACCATTACCCTTGTCTGCCCAGGTTGTAGAGAGAGCATCCAATTTGTCCCACCTTATATCCTTAAAGGGGATCCTGGCTACTGAGCAAATTTTGACATCAAGGCCCGTTCCATCTCAATGTAAGCTTCCTCTTCACTTCCCAATTGGCTTTAATCATCTGTTCTCATCCACATGTTCTTCATTGCTCATATAATGAAGCCATTTATACAAATACTGCAAATAAGAGGGACTTTTAAGGTACCAGGTAATTGCATAACAATATATATGAGTTTACATAAATGACCACAATTCCTTCAAACAAGCTCCTACAACTTCTCAACGCTGTAGTTTTTTCAGGGAAACAAACGGCCACTTATATTCCACATTTATCAAAAGAAATTAACAACAATATAACCTTGCAGTGAACTACAATTGGTATATTAAAAAACGAAAATATCTTGTAGACTTACAGAGCATATAAGGAGCACTATGTATGTGGATATCTAGAAACAAGGCATGAACCATGAGCACACACAAGCTGCATTGGAGAATTACCAGAACATTAGGTTCATAATATGCATATCTATCTCAAGATATATGCAATGTATAATAACTAAAAATAGTATTTATCCCTTACATTTTACATATACTCACAGCTACATTAATAACTCACGCCATAAAAGACAAGAGCAGTATATATTGCTGAATGCACAGAAGGAATAAATATACTCTGTGGTGCAATAAAAACTGTTAAACAATTCTCCTGAAGTCATAAAATATCAATATCTCCAATAGTCTCATCCAATTTATTACTAAGGTTTTTCCCCAGTTATACCTTCTGCATTTTAATTGATAGAACTAAAACTTTGACCTGAGCCTTGTATCCTATTACTTGTAAAGCATCTAATTATCTGTGCCGCTGATGACCATTATTGAAAAAGCTTTATCTGTTCTCTTACAGTAGCCTGCAATTATTTGCTCGTACTAAAGCTATTGCTTTTTCTCAGGTGCCCTGTGCTAGATGTTGACCTATTCGTTTTTCATTGGATACAAACTATGTAGTTTACAGAAATCGCATCTGTGCGTGGAACCATTTAAAATGTGTCATGCTGATTTATCCATATTGTTGTTTGGAGAGATTTATGAAATTATCTTTGGTTTAAAGAGATGTGTGTTAGCGAAAATGATTGATTGTTTGAGAATATTTGGGAAGTTTTGGAGTATAGGCCAGTGCTTTGGGTTAATAGGTTGTAGGCTTATTTTATTGACCCATGCAAATAAAAAAGAATGCCGTGCTTGCCCCTCCCCTTTTTTTTAATTCAGGGGGAATATGGGAACGGTAGTGACACAACCACAGTGTTTATAGAAGAGGACATTAAGGTATCCATGCCTAATTCTGGAGAGATGAAGGAAAACGTAAAGCTGCAATGGTTCTCTAACTTACACTTTCCTTCACAGCTCTGTTAAATTGTGAAGTATGGCAAATTTTCATTTCACATGTACTTCTGTCTTTGCAGTTCTGCAATCACTATGAAGTGTCTATACTAGCGCAATCCAACTAGTCTCCTTGTCTCTGTAACTTGAGGATTTCAGGTATGATTTTAAAGCAGAAAAGTACCCATAATATGAATAATGAAGTAAGGTCTGCCACCTCCCAAATAAGACACACTCTTTGTAAAAACCCCAAAATTGTGGGTATATTTTCGCTCATAGAGTGAAACATTTATTGATCTAAAAATCTCTCTTAAAAAAAAAATGATAGTTCTCCTTCCCCTAAGGAAGCAGGTTTTATCCTGGGAAACACGATGGGTTAAAGTAAATATCTGGTTTTAAATTGTGACCTTTATGCCTTTATGCATTTGTGGATTGATTCAGGAAGGTACATTTGTATTTATTTTTATGTGTCAAAATTGTTTTTATAAGTAGCTTAGCAAAAAAGTATTTTTGATGTTTTATTAAGCTTTGAACCACGGAAACACCATGCTTTTTTAGATTGCTCCAATTTATGAGCAATCATAAGCCCATTATTTGGGCAGTTTTACAAAATGTTTTCAGGTGCAAAGCTTGCATATTGGTTTAGGGTTGTGGATGGGGGTCAACAGGATCAATTCCCCAAGTTTCCCTATTTTTGGACGTTTTTGGATTCTTTTGATTTCTCGTTTGTACTGCATATTCTTCTGACAGGTTTCCTTTAAAATCTTTTTGAGTTAGATAAGTGTTGAAATTTCACTGTTTTAAAACTCATGCATATTTCATGGTTCATCATCATTGTTTAGCATATTGTACATTCCAGCCCTAAGACGTTCTCCCAGAATTGTTCATAGTGTGTTCACACTGTGACCCTCTTTTTTTTGCTGTGTACTTCACTTCCATTATTCAGATCCTTGAGATACCATGCACAACAAGTGCAGTAACACTGCTGATTAAACCAGCACTGGACATTTCTTGAGCGCCTATCCAGACCGCCCATCTACAACACACTTAATAAAAGTAGCTCTTTATTATTCTAAAGTTAAAATTCACACAGACAACCTGACTGTCCTCTGAATTATGATATGGATTTGTTTCTGGTCTGTGTAATATTAGTATTGTGGGTAGGATAACATTGCTTGCCCTTCTTTCATCCTGCTGTTATCTAATGGAACAAGTTTACATTTACAGCAAAAATTTTTGTGCAGGTAGAAGCCCCCATAACAGCCTCCAAATTGCCCTTCTATCTACTGAAACCGATCGACTGTATGGAGACTAAGGCTGGGTACACATGATTTAAAATTGTAGTTGGAAAGGATCTTTCACCAGAAAATGCCTGCATACTGACTATGGCCTCCCTTGGGCACCAAGTAGTTGACAGTAACTGGACCATGTCGGTCTGAACAAGCCCTTGGCTGTGTCATGACTTTCGTATGTGTTGTATGTGTTCTCCTGGTGTCAGCTTTTGCCCGTGCATCAACATATCGGTCTTGTAAAACTGGACAAGATGTCCTCTGACCTGTTTTCAAGTGATCATTTATTTGAACTTGTAGAATGGTTTTTATAAAGGGAAGAATTCTAAGCCGTCTTTGATAATTGTTCTGACCATCTGCAAAGACCACCCATACGTCTAAGAATTCAGCTTCTTACAAAACCAACTGTTGGGTGACCGGATTGTTATATTTGGTGGCTAACCTAGTAGTTTATTGTACATCTTTCTTATTTTTGCATGTACAAAACCCAGAAGTTTTCTTGTGATTGTGTGGTGAAAGAGGAATAAATAATGACGGAGCTGTTTCTTGATTCTCTCCTCACCATCACCTCTTGATTTATCTTTCCCTCTCAGTGTTTGTGTTTATTGGGCACATTGCAAAGGTTGGCATAGAATGGGCCAAGTGCTTGAAACAAGTGAATACTTGGCACCAGCAGAGCGTTTTCCTTCCCTATTCAGCAGCACCTTGGGAACTCTCATCTCAGAAAAGAACTTCACAGACACTCGTCCAGATCTGAGGATTTTTGGTGTGTGCCCAGCTGCGCTTTAAAACGTTAAAGGTTAAGCTTTTTTTTTGTTTTTTTCCCTTCAAACTCTCTTTAGAAAGAAAAGACTTTAATGAAATGTATACTGCAATGCACGGTCTAAATTCAATTTTCTTCAGGCTCTCTGCTTTTAAAAAAATAAAGGTCGTTCAGGCCTTCTCGGCAGTTGCTCCAGGATTCCCCTGTTAAATGTCGATACAGAACTTAAGTGCTTCTACTTTGTAAAATGTTTGGTGAATAAAAACTCAATGCTTTCTCCATGTACACCTATCTGCATTTGCTACCAGCAGGGGAACTCGTTACGTGTCTTTGAATTAAACATTGTGTTTTCTCTGACCTGGTGAGAAGTTTTACTAAAGATAATTATCATGGAACAATAACACCTTCCTCGTCCCTAGCTGAGCAAAACTTTGAGCGAAATGTAAAATGGAGAACATAAAGAGGCATTATTCCAGATTGCCAATAATTACCACCTCAGCTGAGTCCCTTTCTATTGTATTGTATTGTATTGTATTTCATATATCTTCAGATGCACAGAAAGGAAGAAGTAGGAGACTTGACTGGAAGTTTCGCATTATTCACTCTGAAATCTAACCCGTGATTACATTGGGGTTTTTCTTTGTTTTTTTTTATCGTCCTAAATATATCATAATTACCAATATTCTAATGTCTAACTCCAGATAAATTACAAACTGCCTTTGCAGTGGGCTTCCCCGTGTTGCAAGGAGAATTTCGGCAGAAGATATGGGCAGATAAAGGGACAGATATTGTACTTCCGATTGGAAGTCTACACATTCCATTATTGTACATCTGACTGATCACTTTCTGACTTCTCTCAGATCAGATGGAAAAGCAGTATGTCACCTAGATGTGTGCTCTATGTTAAGGCATCTGACCTATTGTTTGGATGGGATAGGATGCAACCCATCCAAAAGTTTGGATCCAACCTTTGAGAGATCCTGCCTCAACTTCCTGTTCTTGAAACAAATTTTTACCTAGAAGCAGAAACTCTGAATCAGGTAAACAAATAATAATAAAGAACTCACAGGGGTTCTAAAATGTATTTACTTAACTTAAAAATAAATTCTAACATTGCCTTTCACACAAAGGTGGAAAGACGACTATATGGCTGAAACTCTGTATTTGAAAAGCTTATCTTTGATTCCCAACGTGCGGTAAGGAACTCTGAATTCTGGGTGACACACAGGAATAATGCCATTGACAGATCTAAAAGCCAGGAACATCTTGTGCATTGCTCAGCAGTCTCTGGAGTCTGTGACTTTATTCTCTCCTGATTCTGACACTTCTCCCTCTATTGTACCTTGTAATGTATGCATCTGATAGTAAATTAGTTTGCAGTGTGCATGTTAGAGGCGGTGTATAGCCGCTCCCGTTGCGTAGGGGCCTGCTGGGTTTCGTTTTGATAATACTGGTATTGAAAAAGCTAAGGACTAATCTTTTAGAACTGACGGCATTATCACCCAAGGGGGAGATCTGGAATATTTTGTTTTCTTTATTCCTCTATTATTCCCACTCAACAAAGAGAGTTTTGAAAGGCATAAGCAGACCAAGTCTGTAATACTGTGTTGTAAAAAATATGATTTACAATGTTTTATTTCTTGAGAATCCTACTTACCTAGAAACATGTATTATGTTGACTGATCTGAAGTCCTGGACTTGAATATGTTACTGAGCTGTATCTCTTTCTAAATAGGATGACACAACCTTTGTTCATGTACTACAATTTGTTTTTCAGATTGTATAGAGTGCACTACCTTCTTTTTACAGACAGAGGTCACTGTTGCAGTTTTTTCTTAGGAAACAGGAACCTAATTGGTCCACATTTCTGTGTTTGATACATTGTAAAAAAAAAAAAAAAAGCTCTAAATGTCAGGTAAATTAAAGTACCCCATGCTCTTCTTTAGATTTCTTCCTTTGGGCTGTAAGTGCTAGAAATCTTTTATTATGTGTCTTTAGTTATAAGGGAATCTATACCCATGGAGTTCTCATAACCGGATGGAGTTATTGCTCATTTTGGAAGGAGTTTTAATGGAAAATGGTATGTACATTGGAAAATATTTCATGACCGCTAGTTTGTGTATTTACACAAGCGAAAATTGCAATGTTGTAAGGTGTGTAGTTTTTTCCTGCTCATGATAGACTTGCTTCTGGTGAATCCTAATGGTTGAAGAATCTAGAAACATATAGCATACCAAATGTGGCACTTCAAGCTAGTTATATGTCACTGATCTGAACACATTGTATGTTGCTGACTTTAAGTGACACTGTATTTCAAAAATCAATTAGCCTCTACAGAAGCACCCAGGAGGTATCTGCCAAATAGCGGGGTCCTAGACATCAGACCCCTGCCATTCGGTTACCTGGAGGAAGTAATATGAAAACATTCTGACATAAATCTTGATTAAAAGGCATCCCAGCATTGTCACATGCAGCCACTTCTGGGTTTGAAAGGATATTACATGTGCCATCATACTGAAAAGAAGCTGTAATATGTTTCTTTCATTTTTTTCTGTTTAAATATTAAAATTCAGTATTTCTGGTTAGTCTCTATACCTAGATTTATGTTGAGGCCTGTGTTAGTTTTGTATTCCTTTGACTGCGACAGTCAATTTTGTGTATGTGTGTGTATTATTAATATGAATAATAAACAGAGTTTATATAGCGCCAACATATTACACAGCGCTGTACATTAAATAGGGAATGTATGTATGTATGTGTATATATATATATATATATTGTGACAGTGTCACTAATAATGTTAGAAAAGTGTCAGGAAAATGTAATAAATCCAGGGAAAAAAGTGAGGATGTTTTGATAGGTTTTCAGAAAGAAAGTGCAGAAATAGATTTACCAGACACATGCGGACCTCCAGAAAAGGTTGTTACCCGGGGCAACGCAGTAGAGTTTTTTCCATCGTGAGGCCGGGAATGAAAGAGAGGTTGGGGACTGGGACAAGGAGGACAGGTGGGCTTGTGAGACTTTCCCCGTGGACACTTGGCGCACACCACAGCGCTGGAGATGCCAGGAGTGGGGACATGTCGCTACTAGATGCCCTCTACCCAGCGAGGCCATGGTGCTGCCCAACGGATCTTCCTGTATGCCCGGCCATTATATTCCACCAACATGGAGCAGAACAAGTGTTATATTAGGAAAGTTTAAGCGGCTTTCAGAAAATAGACAGCTTCCAGAATGAGAAAGGTGAGAAAAGGAGCTGGAGAAGAATGCTGAACTTACTCCAAACGGTTTGCAAAGGTAGCTGCTATCTAAGGAAAAGAAAGTTCATGATGCAAATTTTTAAGTGTGGAAGATGCCCAGGTGTTATGTGAAATTGAAGCTGAAGAAAGTGTTTCTGTATTGATTGACAAGGATACTTCCATGCTAACTGAAGTGCAGGTGTCCCCATATCATCTTAGATTGAAGCTGATGAAGGTGTTCCTGTGGTGGTTGAAGAAGATGTTGAATCTGATGATGAAGAGAATGAAGGGATAAAAGAGAATTAGGAAGAAAGTGGCACTCTTCAATGGGGCTTGGCCTACCAGTACAGTAGCAAGCATGATAGTGCCATATCTCACTTCACACAGTGTACTGAAGTCCTAGAGATGAGAGGGACTCTACTTCAAGAACAGTTGGAAAAAGCTGCAAATGAATTCACTGAGAAAATTCAGAAGGAAATGAATTTATTGAAGGGGCTTCTTCCAGACATCCCGGAGATGATGGAACAGTCCAAAGAAGCCTATGAAAGTATCTCGGTTTCAAAAAAGGTGCTGGAAGAGTTTAGGGAATTAAGTGAAGTACAGTTTGGAGAAGCTGTCCGTGTGGCGGGTGATGAACAGGATGCTCCGGAGCATATGGAAGAAGGTGTTGCTCGTGCAAATGAAGGCTGGGAAGCCTCCAAAACCAACAAAAAGTAAAAAGAAAAGTGTAAAGAAAATCTTCCAATTGGAGAGGGGTAGTTATACTTGTCTCAGAAGCTCAAAACGTGATCGTCCCATGCAGAGGCACATAAAAACTTGGTCTGAGGAAAAGCTATATGAATGTTACGTGTGTCATGTACGGTTTACATACTGCAAAAGCCAAGTACCAAGATTGTAGCTACTGCCTCAGAGACTCTTGTTGGTGCTAAGGATGCGGTGATTCAAAGTATAACTGGAGTGGTTGATAAGACCGAGGGAGCAGTGTATGACAGTATGAAGATGACCAAAATCTTTCTAGATTACTTAGGAGGAAAATGTCGACCACTATTGTAAGTTGCTGCTCACCATCATCATACAATGAGGCTGAAACAAAGTCCACTCTACTGTTTGGTCAAGGAGTGAAGACCATTAAGAACACCGTGTTAAAAGAGAGCTCACAGCAGAGCAATGGAAGAAAGAATTGAGAAGGCCAACCTAGATGCATTTGTAGTGGAAAATGTGACTGCCAATGACAAGCCAGCTGTGACACTTACGTCTAATTTCACGGATGCTGGCATGAGACAGCGTGGGGGTGAGGTTGTTAAACTGTACAAACAGCTGGATGATAAAGATGAGGAGATCAATCAGGAGAGTCAACTGGATGGGAAACCCAAGCAACAAATGTTGGATCAAGTAGAGCTACTCGCTTCCACAAGACGAGATCAGGATAACCTGGAAGCTGAATTAAATTGCCTGCAAGCTGAGAATGATGCCTCCAAAGAAGAAGTGAAGGAAGTCCTGCAGGCCTTTGAGAAGATTGTAAAGCTACGGGCCTAAGGCAAAGTTCACTAAATGGGAGAAGGAACCCTTAAATAAAGTCAAAAGAAGTGAAGCATGCTGTGGAACAGCAGACTCAGAATACCGGCTCTCTAAAAAGAACATTTTTGTTGGTGTTTGTTGTGTTGCAGGAAAAGGGAAGAAGGGCCCAACCCTGGGGTATTGTATACGAAATGTCTCCAACTCCACGTGGTCGAAGGGGGGGGGGGGGGGGGGGGGGTTAGGAAATGTGACAGAGTGTCACTAATAAAGTTAGAAAAGTGTCATGAAAATGTAATAAAGGCTCCAGGGAAATAAAATTGAGATTGTTTTGAACTTTAGGGCCCTGGAGCCAGCCAAGGGAGTGAAAGGGTGGGCCTCTTGGCTAACTGGGAAGTAATCCGCAAAAGGGATCCTGGCTGAGGAGAGGACCCGAGGGATCCATGCTGAGAAAGAGACAGAGGAATCCAGGCTGAGAGAGAGCCAGAAGGATCCATGTCCGAGAGAGAGAAACTACTCAGTGGAGAGGCTGAGGACAGAGGATCAGCCATTATGTGGCAGGCTGGAGGGGCTTAAAAGGAAGCCCAATTCATTCCCAGAGCTGTGGAGGAACAGAGCTCTGCCTTGCACCAAGAAAGTATGTAATGTAAGTGGAACATGTTTTGTTTCATTTAAAGACTGCCTTGGACTGGTTCTGCTTTAAACTGCTGTACTTTTGGGGTAGTTAGAGAGGGACTACTACAGTGAGCGTCTTTAGTTGCTCAGCCGAGCCATTTTGCTTTGTGTATTAAAGTGCTATTAAATTGACAGGCAGGAGCATGCTTTTAACTGCAGCTTTAAAGTCTGCTGTCTGTCTCAGAGTTTGGTCCATAAATATTTGGACATAGACATCTTTTGTTGACTTTCAGCTTTCATTCAGTGGGTTGAACGAAAAGATTGCATAAAAATTTGAGGAACTAAAGCATTTTCTTTTCACAATCACTTCATTGGGGGGGGTTGCTTGTATGTGGAAGATTTTGCTGTGAACAGACAACATGCGGAGCTCGCCATGCAGGTGAAACAAACCATCCTTAAGCTGCAAAAACAAAAAAAAAAATCATCCAAGAAATTGCTACAATATTAGGAGTGGCAAAATCTACAGTCTGGTACATCATGGGAAAGAAACAAAGCACTGGTAAACTCAGCAACGCCAAAAGACCTGGACGTCCCCCCCCGAGATATGCCCACCTGGCATCTGTGTCCCCTAGCCTCACAGATGCCAGGGATCACCAACGGGACGTCGATGTCGGAAGGCCATCACCAAGTGGAAACAGATGCTGGGCTGGCATTGCTGAAGGACACCGCGGGCACGTGAGGATCAGGTAAGCACTCAATTCAACCCTGAGTGTTACCACTTTTTGTAATGAAATTTCACCCAGAGCCACACTCAGGAATATCGCCAGGGTGGTTAACGGCTGTTAGTAATTGTAATGCTGCAGATTTACAACTCTTTATTTGGGATTCAGCCCTGGAGTGTCCTGGAAAGAATGAGTGGGTCAGGCACCTTTTCAAGTGTAGAGAATGAGAATGGCTCTGTTGCACCTGGCCATTGATGATAACAAGGAGCAAGTCTGATATTGGGAGAGTTGCAGCCAGTTTGCTCAGATTGACAAGCTGGGTGTAGTTTGTATTCTAGGAGAACGCAGGAGGTCTCCTCATGTTTAGGTCTGTGGAACAACAGCCCTGAAGAGTGTCAGAAAAATTTGTATTTTCCCTTGTCAATCTGTGATGTCACTGTTCCCCTGCGAGGATAACCCTTGGAAAGTGCTTATTTGGTTTGCTGACTAGTGAATAAAAGTGGGCAGAGCCCCCTGAAATTGGAACTGAAGTCTGAAACACCTATCTGTAGCGAGTGCATTTGCTAAACTCACACAAGGGTCATGATAAAAGTAAGTACACCCCATGGGAACTATATAACTCATATTGGGTTTGGTCTGGGGAAATAAAAAGCAGTCCGTGCCCTTATAACTGTTATCAAAGCAACCAGGGAGTGAATGTTGAGAAATCAAGGAAGCAATAGGGTAATATACTAGAACATTTTTGCCTGCAGATCAGGTTTATTACAATAACAAACATATAGAAGAGTAAGCTTGTAAAATGTAAATGCCACAAAAATATAATAATGTAAAAAACTATAATAACATTAAATGTGCATTTTCTACCATTCGCTGTATTTTTTTTAATTTATTTAAGCAGGGGCATTCAATGCAAGTATAATATGATTGTCTTTGTATCTATTTTTCTGTTGTATTTAATAAAAATATAGTGGATTGCTTGCAGACAAATAATAAAACACAGAATAAAATGACTTGGAGATGAACTGTTCTCAAAAGACCAAAGATATTTCAGTAATAGGCCGTTGATAACAAATATACCATTCATTTTGGTTGTCTTTATACTTTACACTTAAATGGCTATGCCAGGGTTTTAAATGTACCTCTAGTTATATATAAAAATGCTATTGATTTTTTCTTTCCTCTTAGTTAATGTAGATGTGTAAAATAGGAAGTTTGACTGGCAGTTTATGATGTACCGTGAGTGGAGGTCAACTGGGTGGTCAACCAGAGATATTTAATTACTGAAACTGTCTCATTGTATTGATTTAGCTTCTGTGTTCATGAAATATATAATAAAATAACATTAACCTCCCCTGTGGTGTCTTTTCTATTTTGTACACACAGTGTAGGTCTTTATTATTTTCCCATTGGGTCTTATTTATTCTATTTCGATAGGGCGGCAGATATGTTCTGAAGTGAGTTACATATATTACCTCAGTAAAACATGTAAGTGAAGCCTGAGCCAAATGGAAGAAATACAACTAGAATAATCAGTGGCTGCTTCAAATGTGAAAATATCTGCTGTATTCTATACAAAATCTGGTTTCATGATTCAGACCCAACTTTGGACGACCAATTGTGTGCATGTTTAGGAAACAGTCTTTTCGGATCTTTTATTTAACAAAATCAACAATCCAGGAACCACAAAATAATCTATATGGTGTTCGAGGTGAAATCAAATCTTTGCTGGGTATGGTCAGTGTAAAGAACCTAGAATAAATCAAAGGCATGCACTTCCCCAACATTTCTTACACTCTGACAACTGCATTTTGTTTAAATATATTTTTACTGAGAGAAAATAGAAAACCTATGGATCATCAAACTGTTAAATGTTATGAAATTGTTATACTGTAAAATAATTTACAAGTGGCATAGAATATTTTAATGCATGCGGGTGTGGGCCCACTGTGCCCCTGACTGGGTATGCTCCAGAGGGGCGTAACTATGCCGCTACCTGGTCTTCACTAGAGCCTCTGATGGTGAGGATAGGCTTGGGCCGCAGGGTAGGTGCCATGTGCCACTCCAGAGCAACCCCCATGTCAGTGGCACCTGACCAGAGCGGTCAGGGTACTCGGTGCAAGCAACGGAGGGCCTGCGTGGTCAAGAGGGTGATGGCAATCAGACAAAGTCCAAAAACAATATCCGAGGTCAGGGTCAGGCGGCAATCGGGCAAAAGTCCATAAACGTAATCCGAGATCGTTCAGGCGGCAATC
>NC_092868.1:1880553-1897431 GCF_032062135.1 Pyxicephalus adspersus
TCAGGCGGCAATCGGGCAAAAGTCCATAAACGTAATCCGAGATCAGGGTCAGGCGACAAACGGGCAAAGTCCAAGGGTACGTAAACAAGGTCCAGTACACAGCAAAGCAAACAGTGGAAACGCCTTTGCGCTAGGAGTTAGACAGGCTAAAACCTTGAGATTGCTCAGGCAACTTCCTGTAGAAGAAGTGCCTTTAAATACTAGCAAAGATCCAGCCATAGGCTTGTAGAAACAGAGGATGTGTATGTGTTACCTCATAGGTGAAGAGAGGCACACCCATGTCAGCTCAAACACCAGTTCAAGTCTCCAGCAGGAAGGAAACTCTGGCATGAAACACAGGTACTGGGGTTACTCTACCTGAAAGATAGGACCCGTGCCTGCAATTAGCAGCGGCACTGGCACGACCTGCAGGGCTAACAAATATGAACAGTTTCTAATTCCCCCATATCCAGATGCCTCACACATTCTGATTCAATGAAACCAAAAGTTTCATCACAGAATTTGCAATATATGTAACCTGCAAAAGATGTATGGCAAGAAAAAACCTATGGTGGGCAAAAATAACTTTAAAACAAGCTACAGTTTGCCTCTGAACATAAAGGCAAATATCAGCCCCCATGGAACATTGTGATATTATCTAACTGACAAAATTATTAGGCCATAGCAAGAGTAGACATATTGGTGTAAACCAAAAACAGTGTTTCAGAAGAAGAATCCCTTACCAACTGTGAAGCATGGTATAGCTAATGTTATTCTTTGTAGTAACTTTGCTGCTTCAGGGCCTGGATTGCTTGTAGTCATCAAGTTAACTAAGAATTCTGCATAATGTCAAAGTGTTCCTGATGAAAATGTGAGGCCTGGAAGTTGAGCAAGAAATAGATCTTTCAACCTGATATTTATCTGCTACAGAATGGCTGAAAAAAGAAACATAGAGGGGTATTGACTTACCTCATCAAAGCCCTGACTTAACTCTCATTGAATTGTTGAGGGGGATTTTTATTGGTCCGTCTTGTTACTGAAGAAATTTAATCAAATTTTTCATAGTTAATATCAGAGACTGAAAAAGACCTACAAGAATTAATTCTGGCAATACCAGCTTGGGTGTATTTTCTTTTGTACGCAGTACACTGACACTTTTATTTTTGTTTAATAAATGATTAAAATGGCAATTTTTCCTTGTTTTCTTTTATTCAAGTATATTATTGTATTGCCAGCTAATTCTTTTGGAAGTACTTGCACATGACTACAAGTGAGAGAGGAAAATCTGCTTAATAAAGAAAGGGGATTGCCTACCTGTTTTGTAGTCAAGAAGGCAGGTGTATATTCTTTCTAGTGTGTCAGCAGAAATACCAACATCATTTGTAAAAGGGAAACTCGGAGTGTGTCTCCAGCTTAATATGAGTTGTCACTCGATGATAGCAGCAGGCACACTAGACTCCTGAATAATTTATACCTTATGAAGATGGCATTAAATAAAACCAAAGTGCCGTCAGTATGATGTGTCTTGTGAGGCACTCCTTTGTAACAGTAATTTTCAGATACCGACCACAGATTACTTCAAATTTAAATTCCCTCTAATTACATTACTCAGAAGAGCAAGCACAAGCAGTTCCCTAATTGTAAAGTAACACCCATGTATCACTGCTTCCATGGCGTGCGCACACCTACTTGTGTCGGTATTAACGGCAAAGGTTGGATGACAGCTGTGCTGCCAGCACTCCTGTTCGGAAGAAATTTAGATGATTTTAGCAATCTAACCCATTTGTCTTTGTAAGAAGTAGCCATCTAGAAGATTGCTGCTCATTCCTCACTGTAACACAAGTCTATGCCTGCGCATTATGAGAGGAATACTTCACAGCACACAGGTTTTAAATGTAGCCCATCTCCCACAGGGATGTCATTAAGTATCCGCTGCTGTAGTCCAAAGAGACTGACTCCTTATCATATGATGTGCGTACTCCTCATGCACACCACCCGCCTGGATTTTAAAAATCTTCTCTTTACCAGAGAACGCTGTCTAGGCCAACGCCTGGGAATACTACCAGACACAAAAACAGACATCAGAGCTATTTTCAAGCCGCTGACTTATACAGCACTTACTTTATTCTGTCCCCATTACCGAAACTTTTAGTGGTGGTGGCGGCAGGTGAGACCCTTATTTTAAACTGACCTTTTAAATCTCATCTTTTATCTTATAGATACATTATTACAATACAAATTAATCTTTCTTTCCTTTCAGTTTTTTTCTTTTCTTTCTAATTAGAAACCTTTCCTCTGTGCCTGCCCACACACCACATAACGAATAAAGAAATAAAGTAGAAACTATTCATTAGAGGCACAGAAAGACTTGACCTTGAATATCTGTGCTCCACTTTCTGCTGCTCACAACTCCACTAGCGTGTACAAGTTGGGCTTGTTTTATTCATCTTATGCTCCATAAAAATGTTCTTTTCTTCCTTTACCATTAGGCACAAAATACAGTGTTCTTAAAGGAACCACAAACTACATAAAGTTAAAGATTACTTTTGCTTGTGGCAACATAAACCCCCAACTGTATCCCCCATGGCAGGCACAGACACCCACACACCACCTGTCTATTCTCTTGCCTTATCATTCATTGCTGGCCATAGTTATGTAATTATATTATTATTTTGTGATAGTAGAAGTTCCAAATTTTGATTTGATTATAAACTGTTTAACTCCTTTAGTTAGTGATATTCTTCATAAGGGAACACGAATATCTAACCATTGCTGAGTTCCATTTATCTGTTTTATTTTATTATTATTAAATAGGATCTAGATAGAGCCAACATATTACGCATCGCTGTACATTAAATAGGAGTTACAAATGACAGACAGATACAGACAGTGACACAGGAGGAGAGGACCCTGCCCCGAAGAACTTACAATCTAAATCCATTTAACATTTTTTAATTTGATTGGAGATGGTTTTGGTGGAGAACGTGATTTGTAAATTTTGCTTATCAATGCAACTGACGGCACACAGTCAATTGGTATTGTAATATTTTCATTCCTAGGGTTTGTGAATGGCTCAAAGTTAATAATTTCATATTTCTAACTCCCAAAAACATAAATGCTTGTATTCTTGTTTGCCTTACGGCAATAACAGATTCTTCCTCCTATTACTTGCATTCATTTTTTAAATTAAAAGGACCAAAGTAAATGTGTTCTTTGGGCTTTTATCTTTATTTTCAATGTTTGTACCATTGTCTGTATGACATTTCCAATTTTTCAAAGTGGGGATCATCTGTTTTGTTGCAGCCCTTGTGTGGTGATGGCTTATAGTCCCCTAATAAGCAACAACATATGTTTCTTTTCTGCTGTTGTTTTATTAGGGGATTGTATTTTGTCTACAGTTTTCCAGAAAATTCTTATTAAAAGGGCGAATATACATTGACAATTTGATATCATTGTGTTCTATGACTGAACTATAGGATGTTGGTTGAAAATACCACACCAACATTCACGGCCCAGAAGTGCAAATCTAAATGTATGCATTTGATTATTATCTTTAAAAATGATTGTTAGTTATAGTTTTAGGTGATGGTTTTTATTAAGGTGAAGTGCTGTTTTATGGGGGCAACAAGTAGGGGGTGCATTGCTACAGGGACGTCATTAGAGTTGTCAGCAATTGGTGATCTAACACAGTGAATTACTAATGACCCCCTGTGTTATGTTAAGGGAAT
This sequence comes from Pyxicephalus adspersus, assembly GCF_032062135.1. NCBI lineage: Eukaryota > Metazoa > Chordata > Amphibia > Anura > Pyxicephalidae > Pyxicephalus > Pyxicephalus adspersus. The sequence goes on from NC_092868.1 coordinate 1,884,261, forward strand.
TTTTACACACATTATGGGCCTGAATTATTAAAGCTCCCCAAGACTGGCAAGGATAGACTGTTAGGAGGACCTGAGTTATCCTGCAAACCTGGAATAGACCTGGTCCACATTTTCTTTTTAGGAAATCCATTCTAGGTTTGCTGGAACACCCAGGTTCTCCCATGATGGTCTATCTTCTGCAGTCTGAGAGCTTTATTGAATCCGGCCCTATATTTTCACCTGAAATGTACATTACCAATCATTTCAAGCAGGGAAAATCCTTGATGTACATGGACCCCAAGTCCAAAGTTGCTGTACTACTAGTACTGCACTGTACTGGTCCAATCCCGCCAAGATCTTTAGTGATCTAAGAAGATAATTAAAGATGAATAGTCATAAATGTTGCTGTGCTTTTCTATTGTTGATATGTGAACGAAGGCAAATGTTCTTTTCATACACAAAAAGCCTGAGGCTTCTCTCACAATGCACTTGTTATCTCTTGCCTTAGACGCTCTGTATTTAACGCTTCTCGCTTCTGTAAGGTGTAAAATGATTCTGCATATTTCCAGTAATTTAAGGTAAAAATGCCAAAGCCGTGAGATTACAAGCATAGGTTTCATTACAAAGAAAAGGGTAGAAAAAAAACATATCTTTCAAGATTGTGCAGAAATAGTCTATATGAGACTTGTGTAATAGTGGGTAAGAAACATCTGATACAATAATAATTGCATGTTTCTAGGCAGAGTTTTCTGTGCAACAATATATCAATTGATTTAAATATATATCTGTTATACTTTACCATTATAGGAAATAATGAGGAGCCAACTAGTTGGGAGCTTTGTCTTGCTTATACTCTGTTAGTGCAGAATTCCTTACTGTGTGTTTGTATATATGTATATACTTTATATAGTCATGAGTAAAAGAAATGGGTTGAGGTATTAACTTAACACCTCGATTCTTTTCTTTTTTGGCAATTCTGTTGTAAATTTGCTAGTGTGCTTGGCATTTTTGTCCAGTTGCAGGACCCAGTTATGGACAATCTTTAGAGGTAACTGTGGCCTCATATTTGAATACTTTGGTATACAGTAGAGTTCATAGTCAACTCGATAACTGCAAGATGCCCAAGCCCTGAGGCAAAACAACACTAAATCATTACCCCTCCTCCACAGTGCTTCACAGTTGGTGTTTGAGGTGTTTGTGCTGATATGCCGTCTTTCAATTTTTTATGAAACCTGGCTCTGTGCATTATGACCAAACATCCCCACCTTGTTTTCATCTGTCCAAAGGACATTGTTCCAGAGAACTGTTGGTTTGTGCAGATATAGCTTATCAAACCTAAGCTGTGCTACCATATTTTTCTTAGAAGAGGCTTTCTCCTGGAAACCCTTCCAAGCAAACAATACATGTTCTTTCTTTTTCTAATTCATGAAGTTTAACATGCTAACTAAGGCATGGAGAGTCTGGTATGGAGCTCTTGGGGTTTTACAATATCCCTGACCATTGCACGGTCTGACCTTGGGCTAATTTGCGGGGACAACCACTCCTGGGAAGTGTGGTAACGGTCTAAGTTTTTACATTTAGAAATATTATTTTTCAATGTAGAATGATGGACTTGGGATTGTTTGGAAATGGCCTTTCTAACCCTTCCTAGATTGATGGGCACCAACAATTGCTTCTTTAAGTTTATTGCTAATGCAAGTAATAAAGTGTTGTGAGCCTTGGCCAGTTCGTCTCTCCTGGACTACAGAACTTTCTTTTCTAGCCCTTCTCAGGCCCTACGTACCTTCTTGACCTTTTTGACTTTTAGGAGCCCGTGCTCTTGGGAGATGCAGTTTGGGTTTTGCTTGTGAGCGAGAACTCACTTCCCAGTATTTGCTTCAGCAAGAATTTTACATGCCTGGTGGAGAGGTTACAAAGCGTTATAAACGCTGCTTCTTTCTACAGAAACTACGTAAAAGAAAAAGTAATGCTGAGACATGATGCAGAGGAGAATAGGAAGTTTGGCGTTTAGGCAATACCTGGTTATTCTCTTTAACGTTCATGTGGGTTCAGTATAGATGCGTTTAAGCCTGGAGAAAAACCTGCAGTTACAGATATAGTTCCTCTTTTGACATTGCAGACCAACCAAGCATTGCTTGCTGCCTTTCCTTGACAATTGTTTAAATTCAATGAAAATACAGAACTCTCTACTAGATAAATAAAACAAGATATTGTGTTTGTTGCTTTTCATTTTTTTTTTATTTGTCACAAGCCTACTTGCATCCTTGCTTTAGTGTTTCTATCTCTCCGCACATTGCGGTATTTGATTCCTTTTCAGTTGTTTTGAGTTTGTCTCTGTACCAGTCGCACAACACATTAGCACCTTTACAATGGATGTTTCTTTGTCACAGCTTTGTGTATAATTTCCATAATCACACCTGACACTCAAGATATTCTCGGACAGGGCTCAGCAAATCTCAGAAGTCAGGCAATTGACAAGCCTAAAAATTTCTGCTGGTGTCTGAATTTTGGGTCCCTTTGGTTTGTTGATGTCAGCAGATACATATCAGGCATATCAAAATTAAATTAGACAGTATGCTTTAATTCAGTAGGCAAACTAGAGCAAGTGGCCCGCATTAGTTGTGCTGGAGGCTGCACATATGCAAATGTTAAAAAAAAAAAAAAAAGAAATGTGCGGCATTTTAAGTTTTAAAAAAACCCTTTTTATATTCTGAGGTATCCAGTAGTTTTATATCATTGCAGCAAATTACAAAATTTGAACTCTCATCATTACAGTAATGTATTTTACCTGTAAATTTGGCCAAGATTTAATAAATGATTTTGTGCCACAATTAAAGTGACCCGTGACAATCAATTCTCTGACTTGGCATGGAGGTTGTGGGCAGCACTTTATTCCTCTCTTTTTATTTCACCTTTCCAGATAGAACTCCAGATAGAAGAGTTAAAATATACAAGTGCCACAAATTGGTAGTAAGAGAATACTTTAGAGCCTATAAATACCATAATATAGGCAAATAGTTAAATAATATATATTGGCAAATATTAATTTTTTACTTGCTTGTTACTATGTGTAAGTGGGGTTTGATCTAAAGGAACAAATATATTTAACACATTAATGCAATACATTTGTAAAATTGCTTAACCTACAGAAAATACCCATTAATCCTCCTGGAAATCCAGTAAGCTCCTAACTTCCTAATGTAGCTTGACAGCAAATTTTACTGTAATCCCAAATAGCGTTTTAAATCCCAGCAAGTTTGTGTTTTCTGAATTATATCTGATTCACATCTCTCTCCCTCTCACTTCATTCAGTCATTGGGTCCTTTCCTGCCAGAACTTTGCTGCTGACTTGACACATGTTAGGCTTCCTTTTGGGTCTGTCCACATACTTAGGGCTTAATTTATTAAGGTGAGTTTTTTCTTTTAGATATTCTTACTTTCAGCCAAGTTTTTAGATGACCTATCCCATGTGCCACAAGTGTTTACAGGCCTGAGTTTTCCCTCCTCAGTGTTTAAACATTTTCCCAAAAATTGCTGAATTGCCTGACCTGAGAGCTTTTGCATGAAGAATTCATTTGAGAAGTCATTCCCCAATTCTGTGCAGAATCAATGGGGTATTATACGATTGATCGTCTGAAACTCGTCTGGATTACAGGATGTGCTTTACTGTGCATAGTTTGCTTTGCTCTTACTGCTTGCCATTAATATAATAAAAATGCTCTGCAGAAATTTCTGGTATTGCTTTAATAGCATTTTTCAGTGCTCAGTGCCGAAAACAGCGTAAGGAACATAGACTTGAATTGCTATTTTATTTGAGCTAAAACAGAGTTATTTTCTGTGTGTGGTGGAAGTTGAAGAGGGAGTGGATGAGATTCAGCCGTTGGAGGCACAAAACAGAATTTATGACATAGAATGGCTTGTGCACCTAATCTGTACCTCAAATTAACACTGACAAAAGGTCTGTCTTAGCATTGTAAATGCACATTTATTGCTGGAAGAAAACTTTAAACCTGAGGGATAAACTGCAGGCCAAGCCGACTCTCCACTTTCCATTACACAGAACTATCTAGATTTGAAGATATTTTCATGTTTACTGAGTGAGGAGGTGAATGTCAAATATCTGCTTTTCACACACAAGATTTCATTCCTCGCAGCTGTGCGGGAAAATAGTTATTTGACCAGTATTTGACTCACTTCCATGTCGGATGTAATGAATATTTAATGGGGGAAGGAGATTGTCAGATTTTGGGAAATGTGTACAAACAGGTTCAGCCAGGGAGGGGAAATCTCATTAAAATGGATTAGTAGTTTTAACTTTTAAAGGAAAATATTACCTGTGGGGGTAAAATATATTTTATACCCAGCGATATGCCTATTTGTTGTTTCTATGCTTTGAAGCTTGGAATTGCCAGGTCCTGTTCTGAAATGTAGAAGTCCAGTACATTTATTTTCCAACACTTGATTAAATGTAATTATTCAAATCTAGATTGAAGTGTATGTGGCTTGGACCATATACTCCTAACCCAAAGATGGCCCTTTTGCATATATTTGCAGTATAAGGAAAACCTCTGTTACAAGTAGGGCTAACAGTTCTTAGTAGGTTGGAATCTGATATGAATTGTTAATGTTCTGCCAAGCTATGTATCCATAATAGTTTCTTTTGATCTACAGAAACAAACATTTTCCACCGTTGCACGTTTAAACCTTTTTTTTTTTTTTGGTTGATTCATGGGCAGTCCATTTAACAAACACACACACATGTACCCCCACTATGCACAACATTTATATCTGTGTGCCAAAGTGCAAATCCATTGCTAAATACTGGAAATGACCGTTGGGGTAGCATTAGGAATCACTCCCTATACACAAGCACAAGCCAGGAACCCGCCAGCTAACTGTTATATTGCATCCTTTAAGCCCACACCAATAGGTGGTTTGGCTCCTGACTATACCCTATGTCAATTTATTAGGTCACTCTGACCTCATGAACGAGCTGAAAGGACGACCCTCCTCCACATTGGGCTCCCCTTTCCGGCAGATTCTCTCTGGAACCTCCAACTCCAAAGAATGACAACATAAGCAAAACTTAGACTAACCCACCTTAGCGCATCAATATCCTCTTACCACCTGATCTAAGACAAGTTTGACTTCCACACATCCTACATACTCTGAAGAAACACTCCTGTGAAACGCGTTGGGACATAGGGATTCCTCCATGTCTACAACTCAGTACATCACCTTTTTTTTGGTCTATTCTTTGATATATTGATGTATCTCTAACCTAAAACTTAGTCAGATGGAATTGTTGTTACTAATGCTCTACAACAGGCATGTTGCGGCCCATGTTCAGGTTTCCACCGGCCTGCAGCCTCTGTCATAAAATCAATAATATGCGGCCCACCAGCACTGTTGACCATGGTATAAAATACACACGTAGAATAAAGCTATTTTATATTTCATTAGAGTTGATCATCCGCCTTGCAATTATCAGCCCACTACTCGGCGGCCCTCTTTACAAAATGCTTGCACACCCTTGCCCTACAACAAAGAAACTTTTTTTATGCATTATTTACACACTTTGGTGTTTTATATGTATCATGTGTACATGATATGACATATTAAAAAAAACTATTCTATCCTCGCAATGGAACCCGAATAAGGTCAATGGTTTTCTCTTCTTCAAATGAATAGTAGCTCACAATATGAGTTTTACCAAACATTCTTACATTTGGAATAGTTTGTATCCCACCTGAGACATTGCCCAAGAAGAGCCAAACCTGGAGCACATTCCTATATAAAATTTACCACCTGATGTGTTGCTGGCTGAACAATTCTTGTTATTACCCATTTCTCAGTTTAAAGTTCATTATAGTGATAGCCCATTGGAAATGGTGGAAAAAGGCAATATAGTTCGGGAAAGGTTTTGTTACCATTAAAAGAAGGCTAAATACCGGAAGACATAGCTAGATTTATGTGCAGGTAGCTCCAGTCTGCATTTTATTGCCGAGGCCGGTTTCTTTATAAGTGAAGGTGACAGGTTTACTTTAAACAAGCGGTTTATGTGATCTAAGCTGCAATTGTAATGTAATCATCTCATTTTATATTAGAGGCAGATTTCAGAGTTGGGGAAACAGAGCAGCCCACACAGTGCATACAAGCCATTTACAAAGACCACAGCTTTGAACTGACTGTTTCAAAGTAATTTTCTGTAACACGTGTGTTTCTTTATCAGTTCAACAGCTAATTTTCCTTGTTAATAGTAAAAAGATATTTAATGAATAGCACAATACGACAGCAGCTGCTGTGGCTTTGTGATTGTGTAATTGGCAGGACCACCCTGTAATTTCTAAATCTGCACAGAAAAGGTTGTACCTCCGTTACATTAATCCACATTGTTTTGAAGCATTCTCTGTTTTAAAGGCCCCTTTGAATACTTTTTAAGTCTGTTGGGCTTTTTAAAATTCTGGCTTATAGTCTGTTTTTTGTTTGTTTTATTTGGTAAACATTTGATGTTTTTTTTTATGTATTGAGTAAGTTTGTACAAAAAGGAAGAAAAGTTAAAATAACACACAAAGAAACAATTATAGTTTGGAGTAAGTACTGATAGGTGTCATCAAATAAACTTTAAAACATGCACTGAAGTTTACTTTATTAACAAACAAAAAAAAGCCTTCAGTGATCCCTGTGGGTGAAGACACTTTGGAGTTATTCATCCTTACAATTCTCCGCTCCCTCCTCTCAGCAATGCATCCAAGAAAGCCCAATATTCCTGCCTGAAACCTGCATGCGAATCAATAAGGTTCAGCATTCCTGATACTGGTGTAATAGTGGTTCTGCTTGTTATGCCTATGGTTGGGGTTAGTGATCTTTTAGCTTGTATAGGTTTAGGTTTACTGAATGTAAAAGCATTTCTGTGGTATTTATTAATACTTATGCTTTCCAACCTACCACTACCCTCAGTATGACCAGCTCCAGTGTGTACAAAGCAGGTCATGACAGAACTTTTGAAGACATGTCATGGACAGAACTTTTCACCTTTGTGTTTTTTTTTTTTTGCAGGACAACGAACCATGATACCTGGACAACTTCAGGAACTTCTTTCATTATCACAGGTATCATTATATTTAATATATAAACAAAATGTAATGATTGTTAACCTTTTTTATCCTCAAGTCTAATACAGACCTTTATCATACAGTTGAGCTTCAACTTTCTCTGTCGTAATTTTGAAGATGAATTGCTCCACAATTCCTTGCTACAAATGTCAACCAAAGTTTAAAAAAAACAGCAAAGATTGATTTTTATTTATGTATGTTTTTGCTGGGCTAATAACTTTGCAGTGGAGCTTTAACAAAGTACATATACCTAATGGTTACTGTAGTGATTTTTTCTCCATCAGAGCACATTTGATATTACTTCTGTCCTATATACAAGGAATAGAAAAACAGAAAATCATACAGTTGTCACAATGTATCGAGACAAAAAAAATTATATATGCGGGAAAAAATTCCCCACAGCAGAAATAGTTGCTGAATAAGTCTTATTTCCTGCAGTACAAATGACAGTACTGGAAGCCTTGGATAATAATACTGTGCTGTGTGTAATGTACACTACGCAGTCCTATTTAATGAATATTTCCTTTTCAGGAATTACAAATACAGGATAATGTATTTTTCCAGCATGCCAGACATACATCACTGTTGGACGTTCATACACTTTTTTCATAAGCCTGTCATATATCTCGTAGATCCAGGTGACCGGTATAAATCCTGGGGACCCGTTCTCCTGCTTTATAAATGTCCAACCATTCTTTGCAATAAATTACAGCCTTGCCTGGCTGGGCCCGCTGTATTATTCCTTGTGTGGGCCTACTGTTATTAGGCCAACCCTTTGGTGCAGAAATCGAAAGGTATGTTTCTGCATTAAGTGGCTAAGTGCCTCTCTTCCCCATAATGTTATTCATTTTTTTGGGCATTCGCAAAGATGGAATACTCCCTATCCTGTAGCAAAACGAAGATTAAATGCGCTGTTGTTTTATGGGGAAACGCTCAATGTGAATTGTTTGCCGGTGTGTTTTATGCTCGTTCTCTCCCCGATTCCTCTCACTTTATGGGTCTGATGCATTAATTATACAGTTAGGTGGGAGTGCAGGCTGAATACAGAAGGATTTCATGGTGAAGGTAAAACCTTTCTGCTAAGTAAAATATACTGGGGGGATTTTTGTAAATGTCTCACAGGTAACTGAACACAGAAGATGCTTTTAGATATTTAAAGGCAGCAACGGAGTTTGTTAATGGCAGATATTGTATGGTATAACTCTGTTTAAATAACAATCAATAAATTAATTCTGGGTGACAGGTGTACAACTGACGTCTAGGTTTCTATATGCATGGGACTAACACCAATCTGCTGTATCTCAATCTAGACATAGACAATCATTTGGCAGCCACAAAAATTGGATAAATAGGAATAGAGGAAAGTGTTCAGCATACCTTGTGGCAGTATTATCAAGGAAACAACATTCCCTATAATATTTAGCAGTAACATATTATAGTGCTGTGCAGAGATCATAATATCATCCCTGTGCACCAAGGAAGCTTACACTTAGTTTAAGCGGAAGCTCGTCAACATATTGGCATGTTTAAACAGTGGACCAGTTTCCATCTATAAAGAAAACCTATGCAAAATAATGGCAGACCACTCTCTGCAGATAAGGTCCATCATTGGACTTGAACCTAGAACCCCAGACACAATAAGCTTGATTTATTAAAGCTCTCCAAGGCTGGAGAGTATACACTTTCATCAGTGAAGTTGGGAGATTCAGCAAACCTGGAATGGTCTTTTAGCTAGCAAATGTTTTGAATCCTGGACCAGATGCATTCCAAGCTTCCTGGATCGCCCAGCTTCACGGATGAAAGTGTATCCTCTCCAGCCTTAGAGAGCTTTAATTAAAAAGGCCCAATCAATCTCAATTCACCATAAAATATGTATAACTGGGCTGTCTGTGTTTACCAATAGATTTGTGTAGCTTTATGGTATTTTGCTTTTATACACAATCTGGGGTTGTTGCATAATAAAGCACTGTCATATATTTTGCCTCTAATTTAGAGGGTATTAGACTCCGGTTATACATTGCATTTATTTCTCCTTTAATAGTGCTAATAATTCACAGTAAATTAATATTTCAGGTGCGTCCTCAGCCGGCAACCTTTTCAGGAGTATTTACAGATGTGTTAATATATTTATCAACCAGGGTGCCTATGAATTATTTTTACAGTGATTATCGTATTAATTTGAATATGAGATTATAAAAATCACCATGAATAATGAATCAAGATGAAGCGTATACAGGGGAAGGCTACATAAATTGTCCTTGCTCTAACATTTCCTACCCGCTCTTTCTAGAAATAGCTAATAAAGAACAGTTGTGGTCTGTAGTGTAATAACTGTACAAAACATGGAACCGGAGCTGGTGACATTTTTACATATGATTGTATATGTGTGCATTTTAGTTTCTGGGAGACGTGATCCTAAGAACATTAGCAGCAGACTTGTAATTTCTTTGCTACCCTCTCCATGTATCTGGATGACTGACAGCACCAAAGACACTACTAAAGCTTATGTCAGTGTTTGGTATTATTAACATGAATTTTATTATTATATAAAGAAGAAGAATTATCCAGTATATACAGTATAGGGAGCCAAATACATAAAATATTACTATTACAGCTCTGCATCCCTACATCTAACTTCCAGCTATTCCATGCAGACAGGGCAGGAAATTAAAGGACAAGCAGCAGACTAACAAGCTTTTTTTCTCTATTTCTCTGTCCTCTTTTTCAATCAGCAATTCTTTGTTAGCACATAAAATCTGCACCTAAGTTGACTTTCCAGTTGTGATGCTTCCCCCTGTTCTAGTGTGAGCCCTGCTTTACAGGGACTGTAAGAGGCTGATACCATATCAATTTTCAGATGATACTTAAACTGCTTGCATTAAAACAATACATGTAATAATTATTTAGTAAATACAAAGCTGCATTAAGGTATATTGATTGTAGGCGTCTGGACTTGGAACAGATTTCTTGTTTAGGGTTTTGTTGAATGATGTACAGAAAAGGAAGATTTCATTTTAGCAACATTTCATCACAACACAGTTATTGCTAGTAGAAGGATTTTCATAAACAAGCGTGCTTTCTGCTATGCCATCTCCCCCTTCTGCAGGTTTCCAGGAATTGCTGTGTAGAAAAGAGTATTATCATAGCAGTAACCCCAATCTTGTGTGCACACCAGCAGTGAATTATTCATGATGGGGTGTTAGATATTCATTGCTTCTACACTTGCTGGAATTTCACAGTCATCTTTACAGGTGATCTGTCTTACAACTGGCAAATTGGGTCATGCAGCATTGCCATCCAAATGTTTCCTTGTTGCTCTCACTGAACCTGTCACGGTTTCTTTGCTATTAATAATTTTAATATTGTCCAATTACAATGCACTTTGCTGCTTAATGTGGACCTCTGATTAAGACCTATGATGATTATTTGCTGCTAAAGTGTGAAATGGTGAGCTTAACAGAAAAGCATCTCCAGTGTCAAGAAAAAAGGATGAATTGGACTGGCAAGGAATCACGTCCCAATCAATTTTATTCTGCTCCTGGCAAACTTGTTCCAGCCAACAATTACCAGTCTACCTCCTCATTTCACCCAAGGGAGGGCTCAGATCACCTGTGCATAATCCTCCACCCTCTGATCCCTGGGGGCCCAATATATGTGAGGATTCATGACTGGCTTTAGACTATGCCAGCATACAATGGATGTTTGGCATGTTTTGCTCCTTTCGTCATAAGGCTAGGTTTGCTAAGTGTGAAGAGGTTCTAATGACTTGAGTCTTAGTCCCATTTAGTTTAAAAAGGTATAACTACAGTCCTCAACCCAGAAATTTTTTTAAGCCGGGTGGGATGAAATTGTAGGTGGGTGGCAGCACCTGTATTGTGACCAAACTCTTTAGTAACCACCCAAAAACAGCCGGGTGGGTGCTGAAAAGTGCCGGGTGGTGCACCCAGTTAAAAGGGCCTGGGGAGAACCCTGAACTATATATTTTTTTTAACATCCTTTATTTAAAGCTTTGGAAAAAGGAACATAACATCAATGCATAGATACTTAATGGTCCATAGTTCATACATTGTAACCGCATATGAAACATACATTGCATTGGTGACTTAGCATCCTAAGTAGAGGAATACAGATTTCGGACACGTTGAAAACACATCCTGAGGAGCAGCAATAACATTCATATCCCATGATGTAAATATAGTCTTTCTGATTATTGTCATGACCCTATTAGTGTATAAATAGCCCTGTTTAAGGCTACTTCTGTTCCTCTGGTCTTATATAGCTAACATATTCTGATGATCCCGCAAATTGCCCCTATTCGTACCATGTATGAATTGAGTATGGGTGTCCCGTATACTGGACGTGAGGTCTTCCATATGCATAATGATGCCCTTCATATCCACAGCTGCACAGTGTACTCTGCTTCCAGAATATAGAGATACATGACCTGGCTGCTGACACCATATGTGACATGAGTGCGGATCACCTGTCGGCCTTCATTGGAATGGTGCTGTGGTGTATCAGGAGATTAGGCATGCCCCTGAGATATCTTGTACTCGGTACATTTTTATATAATCATGCCAACTGTATCCCAAAGGTTATTTGCATTTGTAGACCAGAATCTGTTCAGTGGATAGATGCTGTTAACAAGGTTTCAAAGCTCAATGGGTATTTTTAGAGAAAGTACACTTATATGGTAAAAAGTCTGTGGACACACGACACACTTACTCTATGGCCATAACATATAGACCCACCTTCATATGACTTCCTTTTTTTTTTTCCCCAGTGAAATGAAAATTAGTGCTTCTGTATACAAGGACATTAGTTGACAATTTTTGTATTACAGTATTGTGACAACAGGGTAACTGCCACCCTGGAACAGAAATGGGGCACCCTTTGTACAATGCTATTCACATGAAGGCATGGTGTGACCAGTTTACTGTGGGGAAACTTGAGTGTTATGCACAGAGCACCCTACTGTACACCAGGTGGTATTACCCTTAATTAGGCCCTGACCTTGCTTTCTTTTGATTAAATGGGTTGTAATCTATTTTAATGCATTGTAAATTTAGCAAAATGAATTATTGAACTTAACTTCTTTACCCGTAAACCTTTATAACCTCTATACGCTATCTGAGGTTTTTGTTTAAAAAGTTTTCCACCTACTGACAAGTTTGGTCATTGTTTGCTCATCCATTACGTGCTGTTCCCTCTCCATAATTCTGTTTGATGCACTGGGAGTAGCAGAGGTGTTTCCATTGAGATGTATTAGCTAAGTCCCCATGTGTGACATGATGTTTTTTGCGGTGTAGAACAGGTTGATTTTTCGATAGAGAATTTGCCATCATGCAGAGTTGATATTACCATTTACCTACCATAATAACAACAATTACAATGAGCTACAGGCAATCCTATTCATCAGAGCTAGAAGTACTGCTCTGTTTCCGGATCTGCTGTAGAAGCTTTAGCTGACTGCAAACTTGCAATTACACCTATATGTCTTACGTATTGTGAGCATCCAGTGTACTGGCTTAATTTCATCATACATGGAGCCTATTTTGCTGTGTGTTTCACCTTTGAAACAGAAATCAGGTTTTATTTAAGTTCAGCGTATTTCTGGTAAATGACACTTTCTATGCAGGGATTAATCCGCCTTTAACGGACCTGAAAAGGTTACAAAATGAAGAATAATCATCAATGAGAATTTTACATATTTATTTACTAGAGCCTAGCTATATCTCCAATAAATGCAGCTTTATCTATTCACTATAGACCAGTTACATCACTGAGAATGCAGCCTATCCAATCATTAGGGACCAGTGATATCACTGAGAATGCAGCCTATCCAATCATTAGGGACCAGTGATATCACTGAGAATGCAGCCTATCCAATCACTAGAGACCAGTGACATCACTGAGAATGCAGCCTATCCAATCATTAGGGACCAGTGATATCACTGAGAATGCAGCCTATCCAATCACTAGAGACCAGTGATATCACTGAGAATGCAGCCTATCCAATCACTAGAGACCAGTGACATCACTGAGAATGCAGCCTATCCAATCATTAGGGACCAGTG
>NC_092868.1:1898368-1929044 GCF_032062135.1 Pyxicephalus adspersus
GAATGCAGCCTATCCAATCACTAGAGACTAGTGACATCACTGGGAATGCAGCCTATCCAATCACTAGAGACTAGTGACATCACTGGGAATTCCGCCCTTACCAATCACTGGAGACTAGTGACATCACTGGGAATGCAGCTTATCCAATTACTAAAAACCAGTGGCATCACTGAGAATGGGGCCTATCCAATCACTAGAGACCGGGGACATCACTGAGAATGCAGCCTATCCAAGACATGGAAATTACTGAAATTGGCAGAATTTTAATTTATTTGAAAATCACTGACAATACATAAAATATTTAGAGAATCAACCTATAAATCAGGAACCCGTGACATCATTACAGCTGCAACCTATCTTTCCAGTAGATAGTAATGACATCACCGATGAAGGCATAATTGAGTTGATGAATCTTATTGGTTTGTATCAGATCATTTTTGGTATGGGTAATCACTGAGTGCCTTTTGAAATGTATTGTGACTTTGAGAACCTGGTATCCAACCAGCAGAATGTCAGGAACACCCAGAACAAAGATTATTCTAATGAGTCTTTTTATCACAAACTCTTTGGGCATAAAATTAGCTCAGCGGAGTCGACAGTAATTGCTGGAAGAAAGTGCGGAGCTGGACTTTTCATTTTTTATCGAAATGACAAGTTTAATTATCACAAATTATTGTGACCCGAACCCCCCCTCCTCTACATTCATCCAGCTCCTGAATCATTATACAACTCACAGCACTACCTGTGTATTAGCATAGCGTACACCAGGGGATACCTTACATGAAACACAGTCAGCTTTGTTAATTAAAGTCACTGAAAAGAGGCGCCCATGCATGGGAAGAACATTTAAATGATATTATTAGGCTGATGTTTGGCATCCATAGAGACTTTATCTTGCATATTTCCAAAATAAAATGTGAATTGTGATATATGAATACGTTGGAACAATTATTTGCTCGGTCGAAGACTCAATGGAGTTGAAACATTTGTTTCTTTGATGAATTTTAATAAAGCCTGAGGTGAGTTGGCTTCTTATTTTGAGGTCCATGGAATGTCCCCCAAACACCGCAATGCATTGGCACAAAAGCCTCGATTTCCAAACATACTCACTAAATGTTCATTTTCATTTGTTGGTTTTTCCAAGACTCTGATTTCAATTAATAAGTGTCTAAAATGAAAAATTGTTTGTAAAAGTGTTTTCTACTGTCATCTATCATTTATTTGAAGGAAGGGAAGCAGATGGGGATTTAACTATGGCGCATCTCTGGTGGCTTATGACCGGCATCTGGAGATACTCTGTTATTATAATGTAGTAATGAGTACAAGAGACGTAATATCCTGATTGCTGGGTCCTCAATATTTACCTGCCTACCGCTGTATTATTATAAAACAAGCTTCCTTTTAAATGGTTTGCAGACTCCAGGCTCCTTAAAAATAAACATTTCCTGTAAATGGCCCAGTATTATTCAGTATTCCAGTGTTCCCCCTGGCCCATTTTAGCTGGGAGCACCATCTGACACTTTTCAATAACCACCCGGCTGGTGGGTACTGACAATTTGGGTCACAATCCTCTTTAATCTGCTGAACATTGCTTATCTAACAAATTGCATCTAATCTATAATCTTTTTTCCCCTAAAATAAAGCTTTATTGACTCATCAAAGTGGTGGTACATCAATTTCAAATACAATGGTTCTAAAGATAACAACCAAGACATAAAGAATAATATATTAAACTGTGTAGAAACAAGAAGCAGAAACCATACCTTGTAGTGAAACGTCAAACTAAACCAGTGGGGGGAAGGAGGAGATGGGGGAGGGGGTGTTTGGGGGGATCTCTAAGGGACATAGAAAAGAAAAAATCAAATTTAGCGTTAAAATCCAATCTTGCAGTGGGGGTCTGCAGGACAATTTGCACAATGAAGGGAAAAGTAATTTAACAGCTTTCGGTGTGAAAAAGAACAGTTTTATTGATTAGAAGGAGTGGGCAATATGATGCAGTAAGAACTGGACCCAGGGATAGCTTCAAGGATTCCCCCCATGATATCGGGAGAAAGTCTTGGACTTCACGCCAGAAAGACTGGATTACAGGGCAATCCTACCCTAATCTATAATCTATCTGTATATATATAAGTAAAACAAGACAAGCCAATACCTTCTTTGTAACATGGGTATTAAAAGAATAGGGAATTCCTGGCATAGGCACTTATTAAAAGATTTTCAAATTTTAATCAAAATAGTCTCCCTGAAACAAAACGGAAAATAAAATGCATGGCCAAAGATAACATATCGTAACTTTGACAGAGATTACTAAAAACAGGCTAGCATAAATCGTTCCCGACGCATTTCACGGGTGAAACTGCTTCCTCAGGGTGTAGGTAGCCACTGAAGTTTTTTGTTTGTGTTTTTTCGGTACTAGGTTTATGGCTTTCCTGATATCTTACAAATCATTTTTTAAGGGGACACATATCCATATTTCTTTTTGTATGTATAAGTTGATATATTTTCATTCTTTTACATCTTCCGGGTTTCAAAGTTTTGAATAAAAATCTGTATGACAATTGCGTCTTAAATGATGCTTGTATTGTATTTTACACATCAGTTCTGGTGATTTTTAATTATTGTCCTTGCCAGTAACTGACTGCCGACACCCTGGTAATACCTTGTGTACAGTTGTGTCTTTCACTTCCTTTTCCCTTATTAACTTTTTGTGTGAGCCTCAAACTGATAGCAACAGACCATAAGGCTCCCCTGGGAGGATTGTAAGGGCCACATGCACCTCTGCAACCATCTGTTGGGTAGATTGAGATAGGAAGCCACTCATACCCAGCTATATATCTGCCCCTTCTCTTTCAAAACAGCCTTTCTTTAATGTTACCTACAAAGTAGTTAGCATTAATTTAATATGTAGGCCTTGCAGTATTTTTTTTTTCTCTTATGACTTAATGAGAATCTTGTAATTAAAGAATGTTAAAATGCAGCGTGCAGGTGTAGAATTTGCAAGCAATCAGCTGGAGAAAATGTTTCTTGCTCTCCTATTCGTCTATTTGTAATGTTCAAGGGATGTGGTGATAGCTCAAAAATAGATGATTGATTGTATGTGTCCTCCTTACCAATGACTGATTGTCCTTGGGAATTAAATATTACAGTGAGGAGTGCACCGTGGTGAGGAAGGAACACTAATATCGTATGTGACATTATTATTGTGTGCTTGTGAACAGTTACATTACACTCATGAAAGATTGTTGGCATTGCAGCAATCACACACACAATCTCTTTTTTGCCATTTGAATTGGAATATATAGAAAAAAGTCAAAGGGCAATTTGCAGAGATTGCTTATTGTAGATTGTCAGGATGAATCTGTCACTGATCCAGCTGCAGTTACCAGAAATCAGAATGCAGTGCGTAAGTGATCAGTCTTTGCCCCTTTGTACATTATGAGTGGTATTTACCCATGAGGATTATTTATAAAGGGGGAAACAACAAAATTACATTATTTATACACAAATACCATATTGGACCTGGTTTTATTAAAGCTCTCCAAGGCTGGAGAGGATACACTTTTATCAGTGAACCTGGGTGATCCAGCAAACCTGGAATGGATTTATCAAGGTATTTGCTATTTGTTAGTAAATGTTTTCAATCCTGGACCAGATCCATTCCAGGTTTGCTGCATTACCCAGCTTCACTAATGTAAGTATATCCTTTCAAGCCTTGGAGAGCTTTAATAAATCAAGCCCAATTTCCCACCCTTTTTAAAAAAGTGGCCCCCAGTACTTAAGGAAGATTCCAGCTTCAGTTTTAAAACAATACAGGTGTAACTATTCTCTAAAGCTTCTGATAATTAGGGGTGTATAAGGAATCATACAGCAAGGGCATAAGTGTTATTTTATTTATCCCTCCAGCTCTTGCATAAGCTTTTCTAAAACCAAAAGATAATAATATGCAGACCATCAGCAATGTTGTGTTTGAAAAGAAGGCATTATTATGAGTGTTTTTCCTTTGTTGGGAAAAGGAAAACAATTCATCACTTTGTCCACCCACTCACATGCAGTAATGGAAATATTGTAAGCTCAATATTATACAAAGAGTAAAAATAATACAAAGCTGTATCCTGTACCATGTAAACTTCATTCCTTTATTACCCATTCATATCAATGTATTGTGTCGGGGCCGACTATTGATTCCCATTCTATAATATTCTTTAAGGTGACTGGTTACCTGTTATTGGCAGCACAACTTGCCACAACATCCATGTGACACTTTTTTTTTCTTCTTGCATTATAAGCAAAAAAGTTTCCATTGTATTGGATTTATCTCCCAATCTGTGCTGGGCTAAGTAAAGGGAAATTGCACTCAATTGTTATTGAGTTATAAGAGAGTGCTGCACTTCATTACAAAGTGTCCTCAGTGGTTTAGGTAAACCTGTGGGGGCTGCCATTGCTTTCCTTCTTCTGAAAATAGCAGATTACTGGCTGTCAAATCAGTAAAAGGAAAAAGTCAGTAGTGGCTCTACATACCTGTTCCTGCACACAGTATTGACCACAAGGATCAGCATGACAGCCAGACATTTGGCATTGCTAGAACAGTTCTGCCGCAGCAGACGTCATGTTCCTTAGGTTTTCTTTAAACAACATGTTACTCCTCATAACTGTCTCTAATGTGCAGTTCCGGAAAATAAAATGTTGCTGTGCTGTTTTTATTCCATTAACTCTGATGTGCAGACAGTCACAGCAATCATAATAAAATAAGAGATTTTATGTTCAATTTTAAATATGCTTTGTGTTACACACAGTGAGGTGTTTGGAAGTAGATTGGTAGTAGCCAGATCACTCCAGCAGGGGGCATCCTTCTTCTGTGCTGGATTTCTGTCTGTTCATATGCAATATTAAAATTCCAATACAATGTTGTGAAGTTATTGAAATATCGACTCTGTGGTTGTGTAAAAACATACCTAACACAGATGTAGTGAGTGTGTATAAATAACCCCTTCCTGTGTTCTTGGCTCAGTTTTATTGCAAAATAATCCTCAGATTGCACAGAAGGGAAGCCTAGGTCTTCTTTGCAAAAGTTTTATGAGCAAGAAATAAAAAAAATCACTAATTATGAGCTGGCTCTGGTTCCTCTTCATAAAACACTATTAAATCAATAAACCAATAACCGGTCCACCAATAACTGTGGATTGCTGTGTACAATTTCTCTAATGCTTGAATGTTTGCTGAGAGATTGTGTTGAACTATTTCTCTAAACCTATTACGTACAAACCTTTACATCAGGAAAGTCTCATTTCTAGTGTTTCTGTCTAAATTAAAGCAAAACAGACTGAGAGTGTACAGAAATGTTAAACCAGTGTTTTCTAGATAATAAAAAGCTTAATATCAGAGTACATTCTTGGCTATATACAAAGCCAGGATACATTTTGAATAGATGTGGACTACAGAATACCTCCACCTGTGTAAAACAGACTAAGGAAGATGAAGGTGTTCTGTATTTCCAACACATTTTATGTCATATGGTGACAACACCATTCTGGGATGATACAGTGCTAAGGAGAGTGCGGTCATCCCCTAGGACGGGAAATTTTGTACAAGATGGATCAGTAGGTGTAAAACAAGTGAAAAAAGCCAAAAACAAAGAAAACTAAACAGACATTACAAGGATGGTTGGCAATCCATTACACATATTTTTCTCTTTACATTTCTTTTAAAGTTCACCTGCATGTAAATGTGGAAAAGATCAGCATTTTTTGGTGTCCAAAGAATTCCATCATTGTATAGGGAACTATTAGGGCTCAGGAGCCATGTCAGAATATTATTTTTTTGTAGTTCCTGGAATCATCTGCTGGTGCAATATGAGCTCCATTATATCTGGGCATACCGTGTTTCCCCGAAAGTAAGACCTACCCCGAAAATAAGACCTAGCACTTTTCCCCCAACCTGCCCTAATATAAGACCTACCCTGAAAATAAGACCTAGTAGAAAAAAAAATAAAAGCAAACATAAATTAAAACAGTACTCACCGAGCGGGAGACAGCGGGCGTACACACAGCAGGCTAACACACAGCCGCACAAGCCGATGCTTTCCTTGTAGTTCCGGCTCCTGTCACAGGCGGAGTGATATTACATGCACTTCGCCTGTCAGAAGCTGAAGTGCATGTAACCAGGCTAGTTCTAGTGAGCCCTTAAAAATGTGTTAAAAAAAAAAATTAAAATAATATACTCACCTGATACGCGATCCTGCGTGTGTCTCTGGCTGCAGCATGTCTCTCTTCTCTCCTCTGCCAGCATCGTGTTTTCTCCTGTCTGTAAAGCAAAGCGAAAGAAGCCGGCACAGCGCCACCTGCTGTTCCCTGTCCTAACTGCCGAACAGTGGAAAAAAAGCACAGAGTGATCAGAAGGGGAATTTGGGAATATGGTGTTTTTTTTCATTAAAAAAAGTATATAAGACCTACCCTGAAAATAAGACCTAGTGTGTTTTTGGAAGCCCAAAAAAATATAAGACAGTGTCTTATTTTCGGGGAAACACGGTAGCATAGTTCTATATCAATTCATTATGTCTCCTTTTCTTGTTAGTTTGTATTTCTGTTAATCATAGTCCATGTATATATGTGTTAGAGTCACACCAAAAAACTAAACCTCCGTTATCTAAAATACCACGGCCATTCCAGGTCACAAATTCTAAATGTGGGACTCTAAACAGCTCATGACTCAAAAACATTATCTGTATTAATGTTGTATTTAAAGCTGTATTTATAAACCTCGTTATTCATCAAAGTTTTATCACAACTCAGAGCTTCTAATCAGTTTTGTATCAGGTTTCCCCTTGTTTCTAAAAATTGATCAACTACTTAACATCTCTGCCAATGCCCTAAGTCTGCAATCGGGTCCCTATCCACCATTCTGTACAAACCCGCTAAAAAGAAAACTGAGATAGACCGCCATCTCTCTGACTACTCCTAAAGCAGCCTGACCCTTTTAGCACAATGCAACCTTTCAAAATAACTTTCAGGTCTTCAGAGACCCCCTTCTATAATTATATTATAATAATTACTTAAATCCACAGATCAATGTGTGGTGGTCAGTAGGAAGAATTCATCTTACATTGCTGACCAGTGGGAAGAATGTCACCCTTACAGATAGCCAAATAGATCATCGGTGTCACCTAAACTGACCTTAGAGTCACAAACTACTCAATGCTTAATGAACCCCCAGCAACCTCTGGAGGAATCCTGCTTGAGAAACACTGCTCTAACAGATATATAGGCCCTAATTTATTAAAGCTCTCCAAGGCTGGAGAAGATACTTTTACTAGTAAAGCTGGGTGATCCAGCAAACCTGCAATGGATTTCTTCAAAGTCTGTTTGCTAGCAAATGTTTTGAATCCTGGACCAGATCCATTCCAGGTTTGCTGAATCACCCAGCTTCACTGATGAAAGTGTTTCCTCTCCAGCCTTGGAGTGCTCTAATAAATCAAGCCCTAAGTATGTGGACAGACCTATTGGGAGCCTTGGAGAGCTTTAATAAATCAGGCGCATAGGTACAAAGGCAATTCGTTCTTATGCTCAGATCTAGAATCACACTGAATGATGTCTATCATCTACCCGAGCTTTAGGTAAATAAAGACCATCGATTCATAATATCTTCTTTGCAACCATTTGTTGTAGGTTCCCAGTGGAATTTCATTGTGTGTTATCCATTCTTCCTGGTGGTCAATAATAAGGACATTTTCCTTGACAGTAAATAGATTTAGGGGGGCTGTCCATCCGGAATGTGAACACTGCAGTCATGACGGATAAATCCCAGGATTGAGCATTGACAAATTCAGCACTTCTTTCCCACACTTGGTGTTTGTTCTGTTTATTATAGTAGAGCGCTGGGTCTCCAGAGATGTCCAGGGCTACTTTTATATTCACATCGGTGATCCACAGCCCATGCCGAAGAGCATGAAAACAAGACCTGCCACTCGTCAGTTTAGATAATTTAATAGGTTCCGGGGTGAATGGTCACCAGCTTGCCATAAGCAATTTCAGAAACCTGAGATGAAGTTGCAGCGTGTAACATTGAAAATTTTTGTAAACATACCGTCGCTCCTTTTTACAAGGCAGCGTTAACAGGGCAGTTTTCAGCTTTATTGCAAAGCACATCGACTTTATGATAGAACGAATTGAGCCATGTAAAATGGATCCTAACCAACAATACTGTGCAGCCGTTTACTATACTTCCATTTGTTATTATGAATGTGTCAGAAAATAAATGGAACATTGCTTGCTATAACCAGTAGAGGGGGATTTGTATTGTGCCATTAACAGAATATCGTACACATGGCAGCGGAAATGGCTGAAAGGTAAAAAAAAAAAAAACTGCACATTTTCTACAAAGAACCGCACTGAACATTCATGAGAACATGGGGAACATTTCCATATTGCTAATCACATTGTTGTAATATTCTGTCAGTAGGTGGAATTATATTCCTAATGAAGCCCTTGGTGCCTGTGCGGTGTTGGAGGGAGCAGCTTTAAACTTTTACAGTTACTAAATCATGATGGAATGCAGAGTTTTCTATGAAGAGGCGGAGGATTTTCATACATCTTGATCCTTTTTCTTTTTTTTTTTTTTTTTTTTGCAGGCTTAAATTATTACTCCATTTTGGTTGAGTAAGGCTATACACAGGCTAGGTGTTCAGGTTGGGGTGCAGTTACAGCTTCCTCATGCCAGTGTGCTGCTTCCTCAGGGGAGATGCTGCAATGGGGGCAGCATTAAGCAGTACAGTGCCAGCTCTCAAAATGTGCAGATGCTGGTTCCTTAATGCTGCAGTGCTAATGCCCGAATGGCTGGGAGCGGCACGATATTGCTTGATTCCAAGGCTGATCTGAACTGGCCCTAAAGCCCAGTTTTCTCCTTGTTACTTGTTACTATGATTACTAGCAAATTTATTTGTAGATCGGAACCTTTCGCTGTTTCTGGTTATTATTATTATTATTAATAATAATAAACAGGATTTATATAGCGCCAACATATTAAGCAGTGCTGTACATTAAATAGGGATTGCAAATGACAGACTAATACAGACAGTGATACAGGAGGAGAGAACCCTGCCCCGAGGAGCTTACAATCTAGTAGGTGGGGGAATTTCACACACAATAGGATGGGCGATATATAGTGGTGGGAAGTAGTGAGGGTTTCAAAAGACAGAAGAAGATGGGTAGGCAAGTTTGAAAAAAAATGGGTTTTGAGCGCTCTTTTAAATGAGCAGAAAGTAGGAGCAAGCCGAATAGTACGAGGAAAACCATTCCAGAGAGTTGGAGCAGCTCTAGAGGAGTCTTGTATCCGTGCGTGTGATGAGGTTATGAGTGAGGAAGTCATTAGTAGGTCATTGGAGGAGCAAAGAGAGCGGCAGGGGGAGTATTTTTTTAGTTGGTTAGACAGACACATGGATGCCACTCACTTTAAACTTCCTGCAGTCACTTTCTTTATAGTTATAGGAAAAGATGAATTATAGTTATACTAAAAGAGGAGTTGTTAAGTAGCCAATCAGAGACATGGAAATTACTTTTCTAAGAAAGCTCTATATGCAAATTACTTATCAAATTCTTTTACCAACCAGGAGTTGTTATACCAAATTCTGCATAGTTATTTAAGGTTAGAAAGAGTCAGATATGGGTTAACAATTGCAGCCGGTTCCTTTTTTATGACAGGTCTCCTTTAAATCTTTTTGGCAAATTCTTTACTAAAGCTATTATCTTTATATCGTAGCTTTTATGTCTCTCCTTGCCCTGACTCTACAGAGTCTGACATCTTTAGTCAATCTAAGTATACTAATAGACTGGTATTGAGAAAAAAGATCAATACGGCACAACATTGTTGTGAGCAGGAAGCTCTTACTGAACAGGCAAAGTACCCTATACACAAACCGTATATAATTACAATGTATGTAGAGAATGGAAGCTTTTAAAACATTAGCACACACTGCCAAGATTATATACATTAGGCATTTTACATTTACATGTATATCTAGAATAAAATGCCATATATTCCTGGTAAATATAAGATATCCGTGTTTGAATTGTTCTTTAAATAGTAATAAAATGAACTGTTCTGGGATTTTAAAAGCAAAAATCTAATAAAGGTGAAATTAGTAAACTGATACCAGGATTTAATGGCAGTACCTCAAAGGTGTCTACATTTAGTAAAATAGCAGAGCTGGTATTATTATTGGTGTTGTCAAAGAGGTACAGGTGAAAACAGAAGCACCAAACCAAATGTTGAGAGGCCACAAAAATGTATTCCAACATAAAAGCCAAACGGACAAGCGGACATAGTGAGGATTCTACCAAGCCCCCTTCATCAGGACCTATGGGTACTGTAAGTGTCTGATCTGTGTTGGACATGGGTGAGTTACGAATTATAAAAAGAATTATAATAACTTTAAACCTTTGGTGGTCTCACTATAGTGAGGACAGAGCTCTGACTTTGAGAACTAAAGTTATTTGAAAATAATGCTCCTTTGGATTACAGGACTCCCAGGGCTCTTCACGGATTACTTAAGATTAAATATATATTGTACTAGTTTTTGCACAGATACTTTCGCCCTAATTTATTAAAGCTCTCCAAGCCTGGAAATAATACACTTTCATCAGTGAAGCTGGGTGATCCAGCAAACCTGGAATGGTTTTCTTGAAAGTAATTTACTATTTGTTAGCAAATGTTTTGAATCCTGGACCAGATCCATTCCAGGTTTGCTGGATCACCCAGATTCACTGATGAAATTGTATCCTCTGCAGTCTTGGAGAGCTTTATTAAATCGGGCTCAGAATATCCACCGATATAAGCGTATGATAATCATATTCTTCCACGCTCAGAGCATAACATCCATGATGTGTCTTCTAAACATATTGCTGCCAAGTGTTCTGTGTATTGTGCAGCATACACCATAATCCAAACTGTAGTTTCATTATAGTCACAACAATACACTACCTGACAGTACAAGGACATAGGCCTCGCTAGAAAGCATTTGGAGACTTACTATTCTGGGCATATGGGAGACCTACAAGCTGTATTATGAGAGGCTGCCCAAGTTCATCAGGAGCCGCGCTCTGCGCTCTGTGCCCGGGTGTGACAGAATGTGTACGGAGGCTGTGCTATTTTCAGTAAGGCTTTGATGTTTGCATGGACTGACACCGTTGTGTTTTTATTAAATTTTGCGTTCTTACAAGATCCCGTAAGCTCTGTTCCACGCTGTTCCCCATGCATTGTGCCTTTCCTGCCTTGGAGAGGCGTCCTTCCATGGACCTGAGCTTAGTAAACAAATAGACAGGACATCAATCAGTTCACGTCTCCTCATCACCTATCTTTAACTTACAAATAATTCTGGCTAGAAGCCTCATTTTCTGCTAATCCCAGGTGTGCGGATCATTTATTGTGTCTGACACTCTGGATGTTCTAGCTATTGATTCCCAGCTATATTAACTTTTCCCTCACATGCCCAAATCTCCAGCACTTCACAAGCCCTCTGAGTGGCAATTAAGAATTGATGGTGACAATCTGTAGGCCATTGGAGCTTCCTTTAAATTGAAGCCAAAATAAACACTGCCTGCGTTTTTTTTCTCCCTGTGAATTTCTCAGCCAAACTGTTCCAGACGTCCTAATAGGATATTGGCTTCCATGGTGCTTCTAGTTTTATAAATAATTGCCTGCTGCTTTTTTTTTCTTCTTTCACTGTATGTAATATAAAATCACAGAGACCCTTTTTTATTGCGTACATTGAGACTTGAAGGCCCTCCTGTAATTTCACTGACATTGCAAACATTAAAAAAAAATGTCACAGTGTGTTAAATTTATATATATAGTAGGTGATACAATTACTTGTATACATGTTTTCTCATGCTGTCAGGCTTGGTAGTGCTACATGCTATCTATGTAGGGCAAAGCACTGAGTGTACAGGACCAAAAAGTTGTCCAGATGTACTCCAATCCTCCATCTACATGTGGGGCTCAGTTAGCACTTTGGCCTTTGCAACGCTGGGTCCCAGGTTGGAATCCCGGCCAGGGCACTATCTGCATGGACTTTGCAGGTTCTGCCTGTGTTTGTGGGGTTTCCTCTGGGTACTCCGGTTTCTTCCCACATTCTAAAAACATGCAGTTAGGTTATATGGCTTCCCCCGCAAATAATTGTCCTTAGACTGTAATAATGACATATGACTATGGTAGGGACATTAGATTGTGAGCTCCTTTGATGGACAGCTAGTCACATGACTATGGTCTTTGTACAGCGCTGCGTAATATGATGTCGCTATATAAATACTGTGTAATAATAATAAAATAATACATGTTTGTAAGAAGAAACTTTGATTACTTTCAGTGACTTTACTGTCATCAAAGTTTTTTGAAGGCAGCTTCTCTGAGCTCAGCTCCTATTGGCATAGGACTCCAAAACTTCATCACCCAATAGCCCTTCCTCTACACACAACATGTGGGAAGACTCTCGGGTGTCCGATTAATGTAGACAAGGGATTGACCAAGTCATGCAGTCAACTGACAATCCTGGTTGGTATTTCAGTGCAGTCGTGTTGTTAGTTTAGACAAAATTAGACGCTTATTGCATATTGGGTATTTTCTGTACTTGCTGTGTTTTTAAAGCAAAAAAACAAAAATGTGCATATGTAGCGCATAGGGTGGCTTCCATTTTGCTTAGAGGCACACATTAAACACTAACCGTACACACAAACTATATTCTTCACTTTCACTGTCGGAAGGGCAGAGGATTGTATACTCTGAAGCAGTACTGGGTATTTATCTTTGCTACAAGCAGAGGAGTAAAAGAAATGTAGGCATGTGTTTAGACAAAAGAAATAGTAGAAGTTGGGTACAGAGTTTAGACAGGTATATAGGAACCTTTTTCCTTGCTATACCAAGGCTCCATCTCTGCATTATGCTGACGGGGACACTGAGGATATTTTCTGAAGTTTTGCACCTAAAATGTATTTAGCTGCAGGTTTACTCGGACATCAAATTCATGAGCATATCCAGTTTGCTTATCCATGGCTTTCCAACAGAATCCCCAAACTGCAGCATGTGAGATCTGTGACTCTTTAAACCCATACAACTTATATAAGGTGAAGGATAAAAGGAACACTGAAGTTCTGCATCCATAACCTGATATAACCGAGTCTACAAATATAATGGGAATCCCTTTTTCAGAGTTAGTGAGGACTGAGAAATTTACTTGAAATATACAATTTTTACCACTTTCTATCAAATCTCTACACTGTCATATGGCTGCATACAATCCATAATTTCAATGCAGATTTTCCACATTTCATTGTGTTCGATCCTGGGTATTCATTCAGGAAGAACATCCCGTGTAATCTTAGCATAGATTATTCTAGATTTTTTGTTCATACATCCTGGCTGATCTAGCAGCATGTTCTGCTATGTTAAGTCCGGCATTTTGTTCCTTTTTTTATTTTGCATCTGCAGTCTGTGATAGTCTGCCCATGATTTCAAGCCGTTATCAGGGATCAGACTAACATGTGTAAAAGCTTTGCCTTCCTGTTTCAAGCCTATAATGCACAGCAGGGCACAATTACTATGCAGAGTGGGGTTTCAATGCCGCAGGCTGGGTGAATACTTTGAGTTTACAATGCTCTACATAACCGCTCTCCCTGTCTAGCGCTCGCTCACAGTATGCCAGCTCTCTGTTTATTTAACTTTTATCATTTCAATTCATTTCACCCTCTTTTACTCTCTAACATAAGTTCAGCGTTTTTATTTTTTTTTGTGAGTTTTGCAGTGGGCGCTGGTCCATTGTAGGTTTTTTTTTTTTTTTTTCTCTTACCCTGAGCCCTCTATTACTTTGGCACAGACCTAAACCCTTTATCAGCGGTGGACACTCAGAGCAGGTCTGTCAGTCCTGTCACTGCCTGACAGCTCAGCGCTATTGTCACTTCAAAGTCTGTTTGTAAAATATTGACATTTTCCTTTTAATAATAAAAGTGGGAACTCATTTTTATTCTGGCACCGTGGGCTGTGCCTCTCATTCCTGTCCTGGGATTGACATTTGGAAGGTGTTGACAGAGCCATTGCAGGAAGGAAGTAACGTAGGTTTATCAAAGCCTTTTGTGAATAAATGTGATATTCTGTAGTCTTCTTGTTTTTCTAATGTATATTAAAATGTTCAAATGATTTCCACCAGGTGTTTTACTGTCATTTACAGACAACTTCTATGCTGGCAATGTGCAGTTATTTTCAGGCTGAATACTATAGAAATAAATACAACAAATACCCCAACAAGTGCATCCCAGGGCTTGCTTAAAGCAAAAAGGATTCATTTTTTCACTTTGCTTTACCTGGGATTCCCCAGGTATCGAAATGTTGGTTGGTCAGTATGCATTGTGCCTGTGGTTTTGTATGTGACCAGTGCTCAACCCAGAAATTTTTTCAAGCCAGGTGGGAATAAATTTCAGGTGGGTGGCAGCCCCTGTATTGTGAACAAACTCTTTGGTAACCACCCAAAAACAGCCGGGTGGGGGCTGAAAAGTGCCGGGTGGTGCACCCAGCTAAAAGTGCCTGGGGAGAACCCTGGTAGCAATCATACCACCCTGGCACATATTAGAGAGCATGCCACTCTGTTAAAGTTCCAATATTCCTGGGTCATTGAGGAACTATCCAATTGTATCCCATTGAAAAATACTTCCCATCTTGGAATTGCAACAGCAAATTGCATGTAGAGATGTGTGATACAAATCTCGTTATTCTATGCTAAAAAAAACTACCTCAGGCTGTGTATTCTGTGGAAGCATTAGGCATCATTCAGTATATAATTATCTTACATGCAGTATCTTATAAATGTTCTCATTATTCCCATGAATATTATCTGTATGTTTAGAAAACAATGTTGGTTTTTTATCGATGGGCCTGATTTATTAAAGTTCTCCAAGGCTGGAGAGGATACACTTGTATCAGTGAAGCTGGGTGATCCAGCAAACTTGAAATGGATATGGTCTAGATTTGAAAAACTTTGCTAACAAATAGGAAATCTTTTCCAGGTTTGCTGGATCACCCAGCTTCACTGATGAAAGTGTATCTTCTCTAGACTTGGGCTTTAATAAATCAGGCTCAATGTCCCAATAATTTGACAGAGCGGGAGCCTAATTGTGCAAAACCATTTTTTACCTCTAAAACGAGTGTTCCTGGATGCATTCTAGGCCCCAATCTTTTCTTTTATTTTGTAAATCGAGGGGTGTTGTGGCATTGAGAGGCCACTGTTAGCCATGAAATAAGTGGCATCTCTACTTGTTAAATCTATCTATTGGTTGATTGGCCATAGTCAGTTGATTGGCCATAGTCCATTGTAAATATTTAAAACCAAGGCAATGCCTATGAGTTAGGCTAAGTACACTCGTTCAATAATTGTTGATCTTTCACGATCCTTTCCAATGACAAAAGACTGAATGAGCTCTGTACATACAGCGCTGTTCAGCTCTATGGAGAGGGGAGGGGGGAAAACGACGGACCGGCGCCCCGCTGTGCTCTCTCCCCATCACTTGTATTACAGTCATTTGTGAATCCGTCAGGTCAGACCCATGAACGACGTCAAAGGAACGCTGTAAACATGCCAGATTCTTATTGCCTAACACTGCTCCAGTGTAAGAGTTATATTTTATGAGCTGATCCCAACATAGGCTGCATTCTTTTTTTTCAAGCTATCTTGTCCTTCAAAGAGCTGAGCTGATCATATGCTAACATCCGATTCAAATAAGTAGCAGCTGCCAACATAGGTAATCAAATTATGTGTTCATTTATAACCGTATCCAATTTGTTTTGTAGGTTACATCTCCTAAATCTTGGTCTATCTTAGTTTATGTATATCGCATGAAAAATGTTTGTATGTGAATAGCACGTATTCCTCTCGCACAACAGCCGTTATCTCACATATCACAGACATCGGTTCATAATGACCCTTCAGTGTTTTCATCAGTATCATTCAGGTGCTAGCTCTTTTTTAAATGAAACTTGGTCAATAGGGCAATGCCTCCATGCAGTCCTGTTGTAAACTTTGAAAGACTTATGAAGGTTGATGACCGAACCCGTGTTATTGGATATCACCTGCCTGAAAGAGAACAATTTGTATGGCGTTATCACAGTGTCTTACATTGCTCTGTGTACCGTGCACAACACTCATAAATAAGAGTCTTTCCGATGATAAACTTTCTACCATAAACATCTGCTTTGTATGGTGTAGACTTGGTGTCAGCCTGCCGTGAGATCATCTTGGGTAAAATAGTGCACAACCCAGAAAAGTTTGTTTCTGTCACACTGTTATCTTTCCGTTGGGTAATCTCTTAAGACTGCAGAGAAAGGGATCTCTCTAAATAAATGCCAGTCGCCATTTGAACACATTTTAGCTGTCATCTGACATCTGCTTTTCGTCTCCGCTTCAGTATCGTATGTCTGAATCACAGAGGCTGTGTGCCCGGCATTGGCAATGAGTCTCTTCTGGTTTGATATCCTGAACGGTGATGCCTGCTAGCTAGAGATACAGAGGACACAGGAAAGACACATGGGTCGTGCACCTCTCTCTCTCTCTCGCTCTTTGTTGCTCCTTCTGTGGCCTTCAGACTTACAGCTTAACTCCAGGCAGATATGGAAAATAGGAAAACAAAGTGCACCTATATATTCGCTGTGTGTATTGTAAATTAAACTAGGTGCTAGCAACTTTTTTGGGACTTTTAATCCTGCGCACTGCAGCAATTTGTCTGGGAGAGGCAGCTCTCAAGTTTGATAAGCTTCAGTGCATATAAGCTTCAGAGTAACATTTTGACTCAATAGGCCTGATTTGTGAAAGCTCTCTAAGGCTGGAGAGAATACACTTTCAGAAGTGAAGCTGGGTGATCTTGAAAACATGGAGTGGATTTTTAAAAATCATTTGCTATTTGCTAGCAAAAGTTTTGAATCCTGTACCAGATCACCCAGGATCACCCAGCTTCACTGATGAACGTGTATTCTCTCTAGCCTTGGAGAGCTTTCATAAATCAGGGCCATTGAGTGACATAGGTAACTCACTCCTGTATGTTTTATCTCATAAATGGAATAGGGAATTGTCCTGACTGTGTTACTTCAGTAGAGAAAAGTCAGGTCATCATCCTGTCTAATAGAACTGTGTGTATTTCTCTATAGGATTGACAAAAGCTAAAATGGTAAAAGAGTTGCCCAATTCTTTTTTAGATGTTATACTCACGTAAAATATCATAATTCTGACCAATTCAAATCAAAATCATACACAAACAAAAGTTACTTTCAGTAGAAGTCAGAACACCGAAATGATATGCAAATCTTGGCATTTGTGTAAAAGTTCCGCCCGTTCACCAGCTAAACAATTGTTTGTAGAATAATACACAGAATGAAACATTGGTAATAAATGTTTTTTTCTATTACCTATAGTCATTTTGTGTATTTATTATTCTATGCCAGGTAAGAATGTTACTCATCCCAATCAAATTCTTACTTTTTTGTAGAAATCTGCAGTTTTAATATAACCGGTTGCTACTGGCTAAAAATCCCCTTTTGGTTTTCTAGCTCCATGACTATCTCTTCTCAAATACATTCTGATAATTACATCCAGCTTAAAGAAAGCGCATTAACAGCTTATAGTGTGGAAGAAAGCTGCACGAGTGCTAACACTAGCACTAGCATTAAACTTCCAATGGTCCCGGAGGCCGAAATAGCTGCAGCTAGTGGAGAATTTAGTATTAATAGTTTGCTGGTAGACTGTGCAAGTGAAAGAGAGCAGAGTATAAAGAGCAGCTCTGCTTCCACAAAAAATGCAAGAGATAGCTGTAAAATGATAAAATGCTGCAACATCATGAGGAACCCATCGCTGGAATGCATATAGACAGGAAGGGAGTGCAGGTGATCAGCAGAACTGAAATGTAACAAGGAATGAAAAAATGCTGCAAACTGGATAACATCTCCAAGAAAAAGATGGCAAAAAGCAAACTTCTTATCTAATTATTAGGGTTCACATCCAATTTAAAATGAGTCCTGCTACCTCACCGCTTCTGTTACATCATGCAGATATACAGAGCAGATCAGGCGTAGCAATTTGTAGCAACTTTTTCCATGGTTCTGATGTGCTCAGCTACAACATGAGAAAGGGGTTGAACGTAGGTCCTATTTCTTTTCTGTTCATGTTTTTTTGTTTATAGAAGAATTAAGCTAGGTACACAATTCCAATAATTATTGTTAGAAAACAAACAATTACGACCGATCAACGAATATGCACGATTATATTTGAACGATCGTATTGTGCAGAATTCTGTACATGCTCTAACAATACGATCGTTCAAATACCATCCAATTAACTAATAGTGTCCACACGCTAGATACAATCATTTGAACGATGCAGGGAGAGACATGTAAAGGAGAAAGTGTATTGCAGAAACATGCACGATCACTGAACGACGGTACACACGATAGATAGTGAACGATCATCGGCCAATCAGAGTCGCCGTGACGGTTGTTCATTTCCAACGACAATCCTCGTTCCTCAGCGGCGTTGGTCACCTTTTTTGTGAACGATTTTGAGCCGTTCGGTTGTTCGTCATTTGTTTCCAACGATAATTATTGGAAGTGTGTATGCAGCTTTAACAGCAATGCATGAAAATGGTTATATGACACCCAAGTACTCAAAATATAAAGCAGCAACAAATTGCATCGGGTCACAACTTGAGAGAAGTGGTTTATGGTGTCTTAGCCATGTAAATTCTCTCACTCATAGTGCAAGAACATAATAAGTAAAGGTTAGAAGAGGAATAGATATGAGGAAGGTGAGCTAAGTGGAAGAGGGGGCAGAAAATGAATCGGTGGTTGTGCTGGTGGGAATAATTTCCAAGGGTTTTAAAGCATAAAATGAAGTCTCCCTAATGATCGGTAGTGAAAATTAGATTGGTAAAGGCAGGAAGGGTGGTTTTGTTTATAATGAGAATTATTGATGATGCTGGACAAATGGACAAATCCTCATTGATTAAAAATCCATTATTACTTTCATTACTTCTTGTTTATTCTTTTCCCAAACCTTGGCTATGGTTGCTTTTCTGACCAGAATAAGATATGTATCTTATTTTGTTGATCAGATAATAGTCCTGGATGGAGATTTGGAAACGCATTAGCAGCAAGTTAAAAAATTCTTGCCAAAATGGGCTCAGATTTAGGGTATGAAAAATACTCTTTTGCACCACAACCTACACAACATCTTTTGCTATTTGAGAGTGGAACTAAATCCACTCTGTTCTCTTTTCAGAGTGTTGCCATCTTCTTCCTTCTCTCTGGAAACAATCTTTGACTATCTATATGGGCCTGGTTGGAATGACCTAACTCCTGTTCAGGTTTATTTATTCCCGGCATGCACAGGGGAAGCCAGGATTGCACAGCTCAGGTCTTTTCACAGATACCCAGAGGGATTAAGCAGGTAATAGGGGTTATTGTAGAAGGGACATTGCTTGTCTCTTACTTTAGTAATGACCTGCCTTTAGTTCCTCTTTAACCTTCCTCATTGTCCTGTCTTTGGGTCCAATGTCTGCCATTTTTCACAAAATGTTTCTGAAACACCCAAGTGATACGTTTTGAGGCAAGATTGTTCTTTCTTTACAAGATCCCTAAAGGATAAACCTAGAAAGTATTACATGAGATTAGCTGTCACTGTCTTTTACCAATTGCTGGTAGATTTTTTTCTGTAGAAAAGTTTCTGCTCATCATGGTGTTCTGTTAGCTGGGAAAATGTTGTACTTTTCACATCTTTGTAACCGCACTGAATGTTAAACACACTTTCAAATAATATTTGATTAGCTCCTGATTTCCATGAAATTCCAGCACAGAGAACATCATTATGACAATCAAATTTTAAAAAGTAATTCTTATCAGAGAATGAAAGAGAAAATAAAATGCAGAGAAAGTAGATGGCTGGAAGAGATCTTGTAGTTCTCAGATTCGGGTGATGGCAATCTTTTAAACTACAAATCTCTCGGGTCTCTTCAAAAGCTGCAAGCAAACAGTGATCCCCTGGTGATTGCTTGAAGGACACCGGTGGACTGCTAGATGTGGTAGTTACCCTTCTATACCCTTCTTGTCTGTATTGAATGAATAGGCCAAATTTATAGTGAAATTGGCAGCTTCTAGTAAATAGATATGGCTCATTATTAATAATGACACTGGATGGATAGGCAGCATTTTCATTGATGTCCCTGTGCTGGTCTTTAAGTGATGTCAATGAACAGTTCATATTCTTAGTAGGAACACTATCCTCTGATGAATACTTGGACCGTTGTATCTGTTAATTGTATTATTATTATTATTAATAATAATAAACAGTATTTATATAGCACCAACATATTACGCAGCGCTGTACATTACATTGTACAGGCTTCGTTCCCAGTTACCCTTTTGGTTTCCAGTGAAAGGATAGGCTGCATTCTCCTAAATATTGCTTTAGGGCTTGTGAAATATTTTCCTCCATATCTACATGGCCATTACAATAGCAACATCTTGAAATGCTGTAAAGTGAAATAATAGATTAGATTTGTAATAAGTATTTTTTACCAGCTGCTGTAGCTGTGTGTCCTCTATAAAGCAGGGAAAATAATCGGAGACAATCTATCATTGTGCTTTATTCAAAGATGTATTCAGTCTTGAAAACATATGCTTAGCAAGAAGACGCTCAGATAAGACATTCTTTTCTCTCCGACCATCAATTAATCATTTTTTTGTGTTTGTTGCTTTCATCCTAATATTTTCCTGTACTCAAATTCTGATATTCCTGTCTTATTTTTGTTGGTAGATCATACATCATGCCATTTTTATAATCATATTAGAAAAAAAATCTGTTAATAAGTTGGTAATATGCACCAAATTTTGCATGTGTTCCGAAATAATAAATATGAAGTGTCTTGAAAACACCTGTAGGTCAGGTTGCGGCGAGCAAAGCTCCTTTCCACTTATCCCAGCAAGCTTGTTGCCCCAGCATAAATAATAATAATAAAACAAAAATAATAACAAGTGCTAAAATGTCTCCAGCTCCTATACTTTGCCTGGACATAGGCATTAACAAATTTTTCATATTCCAGTGTATATGGGTGAAGGGTTCTGGGAAACGGTGAGCCAAAGAGCCTTGGCCTTAGACAACAACCATGGAACTATTGATAAGAAAGGAATGGAAGCTGTTCTGCATATGAAATCATGATTGGGCTTATGTAAGAATCATGTTTTTTTTACTCGATAACCATGCCTGCTTTATCCATGAGGCATTACCAAGTGCCTGACCATGTGCAGCTAACACATTCTGTTTCCATATCCTGTGTGTATGCATGGTAGTAACTTCTCGTCATTTTCTGCATTCCTTTTGATGATGAGACTGTGTTTTTGGAAAATGCTATTGCTTTTACAAAACACATCTGAAGGATACCATTGCCTGTCTACGGTAAGTAGCACTAATTCTGTTGCAGAACTCATCAAGCAGAGATGTACACAACTCTGGAACTCTGGAATAGAAATGAGCTTTGTTTGTAACAAGTATGCAGTATTCCCCCCCCCCCGGAATTTTTTAAAGCTGGGTGGAAAGAAGCTGTAGGCCAGTGGCAGCTTCTGTATTGAGACCACACTTTTCCCAAAACCCAAAAACAGCCCGGTGGTTACTGAAAAGTACTGGGTGGCTAAAAAACCTGGGAAGATCACTAAGCAGTGTTCAACCCAGACATTTTTTTAAGCCGGGTAAGAACAAATTGTTGGTGGGTGGTAGCCCCTGTATTGTGACCCAACTCATCAGTAACTATCAGTAACTACCCAAAAACAGCCGGGTGGTTTCTGAAAAGTGCTGAGCGGTGCACCCAGCTAAAAGGGGTCAGGGAGAACACTGTATTAGCAAGTAGTAGCAGGGAGTAACAAGTATTAGCTGTTCGCCTGCTGTCAGGTTATTTTCAATAAATAAAGAATTTGGTTTTAGTTAGAACTTTGCAGTATTGTCTGTTTATTACTTTTTATATGATAATATAGACACAAAATCCTTTTGTGTTTTAATGTTAGTTTGATTCTACTTTCAACAGTTTAATGTTCCATGCTCCCCAACACGCCATCATCACGTGTACTTGTGAGTAGATTATAATTAGGGGCCCAATATAAACCCAATGGTGGTTTACAATGCATGCTGGTATTACAGACAATGTAATTGGAATTAATTGACAATTAACAGTGACACGATGACCTCAGTTTTACACATATTAAAGTCTTACAAATTAATTATAACTAACTGTATTCTAATAAAAGGTAGCCATTTTTTTTGTACAAATGAATGGTAAGAGGTTTGTTTCTATAACAAGACATTTAATAGAATACTTTCAACTATTAATCTTTGACACCATTGAGGGTTCCCTAATATTTCTGGAAACTGTTACTTAAAATCTAATTTTGATAAACAGATGGCGAGTGTATGGGGTTTAGGTGAATCTCATCCAACATATTGCAGCTGCTTGGGTGTGAACCCAGCCTTACAAACTCTATAAATTTATATAAAGATAGCCTGTTTGTTTTCTTTATATAACAAATGTGAGGAAGCCACAGAAACTACAAATGTTCATTCTATATGAAATTGATTCTATGTCCTTCATATCCACTTATTAGTACTTAGGCTTAAAAATGAGTATTTATAGTTTGTAGAAGCAAAGTCAGAACTATTATCAGTTGTACAAAGGTCTTTTCCTCTCATCTTTGTATTCTGATGCTGGGTGAGTCAACCATGTGTGAACATAAGACAATCAAAGTAGGAATACAATAGATGCCAAACTACATTTCCCAGATGGTGGCACTTGAATTCAAAAGAAGTAGATAGAGAACAGTTGTAAGAATCTGTTAACAGGAAAGCAGAATGCACCTGTAAGGCCTTGGTGCAGCACCAGAGCTCACCAGGCGCCAATCCCCCAACCTAAATCTGCACTCTTCACGCAAGCCCCCGCTCAACCTTGGAAGGCTAACTGTGGTTAATGGTTTCTCCCCGGGACTTTGGTGCCCAAAGGATGGTGTCTGGGGGGGATTGATGGAGGACCAGGCACTTACATAGCAGGACAGGGAACTCAATGGGGTGTCAGACATTTCAGGGTTAGTAATGAGGTGTTCCAGAGATATGCAGCATAGGGGAGTCCAGCAAAGGAAAGTCCAGAAAACAGAGCCCAGGATCATATACAGGTATCAGCCTGCCAAACGTGGTATCCAAGGGTTAAAACATGTAGAGTTGGGGTCACAAGCCATGATTGATCCAGGCAGCAAACATTCGCAGGTCCAGAAAACAAGCCGAGTTGACATCGGGTAATTCTATAAAATATCACACCACCAGCAGGTTAGACAGTCTAAATGCTACAACGGGCAACTAGTGACTGAGAGCTAACAAGCACCAAAAGCCAATGGCAGGGCAAGAATATGGCTAGGAACTAATGCACTCATTGGCTGCAGCACATACTCTAAAATCCACTTTAGCTGTACACAGAGCCGGGGATGCCTAGAGACCATTCACAGCGAAAGGGAAACCGAGGATGCTGCAAGCTGCAGAGAGCTAATTGCATTGCAGGTGATGCCATCAGAGGGAATAAATAGGCACGATGAACTGCGGTGGCTTACTGCACGAGAATGTAGGCCAGATAATCATCTCCTAACATTACCTATGAATGTTTGGAAGTTTGTTGAGCATTAACACCTCTTAGATAATCTAACACCCCCATTATATTTTGTAAAAATCTGAATAATGCTAATTTTGAGTTGGCATAAATCCTAGATTTTCAATACTTAGAAATAAAGTCTAAATTGCAGCCAGTGATGTGTTTTATGAAAGGTTTATTCATCACAAGACGCTGGTGTTTTAAAACATCTGGCCTAATTATTTCATACACCACTAACCATATCAGATCTGCAAGGTAATGTGAACAGCTGCTGCAGATAATCTTCCACTTTCATTCTGCTTACATGATGGATGCTGAATACCACTGCTGCACAATGCAAGATGTGATTCAGGTTTGGAAAATGTTTTCACGCAGCGTTTCTCTACAATGCTTTTTTCCATCTTGCAGAATTTCTTTCTACCTGATTCTCATATCATTTTTATATCTGTCAGTTCAGCCTCTTGTGACTTTGTAGCTTCACCTTCCCATCTAAAAAGCAGCTATGAGTCTGCAGGTGCTTCACTGCAACATCCCGATACAGAACAAGTAAAACCTTCAGCCTTCCTTTTCTGCATACTTTCATTATCAAATTAAAAAAAAAATATTGTCTGGGGGTAAAGGTAATCCATTTGACTAATTTTTAGAGAAGGAATAGGAATACAGTGGTTGTCTACACCATTGTGTATCTATTGACAGGACTTTTAAGTACACCTGTCACAAACCTGGTATTTCAGACTGAGAAGGGAAATAAAAAATCCCAATAAACCGCATCTAACTGTCTAACTATCTGTAGCATAATTTATATGCAAATATCGACTTTTGCAGTTGGTATAGGTGTTGTATTTAATTTTCCTGGTCAGTGGGGCAACCTTTACACTAACAGGCCAACAGGATAAACATTAGATAATAGGAAGCAGCAAATGTAGAATTTGTTTATAATTTCAGCTGCTAAAATGTTTGTCTCTACTAATTATTTTGCCATGTAGTTTTAGAATTGGATTTTTTCTAATGTGCTTGAGCAACATGTAGAATAAGGTAATTTGAAACCTTAAAATACAAAAATCACACCTTGAAAAGCGTCCTCCATCCTTCTGCAATCACCTTTAGGCCCCGCGCCATCTTGGCTTTCTTCTTTTTCTAACATCTGCTCATGTCACCCAGTTTTGCACCTGCAGAGTGTTTTCCTGAAAATGTAAAAAAAATTGCCAACTCTGTTCTTATGCAAGAGATCAGCACTTTTTTTTTTCCATTCTAGGAAAGCTCCTTCTGCTCATGCCCAAAATCAGGCATGCGCAGAGGAAACAGCCCACAGCCTCCTGGGATATGGAAGTGTATGTATCCCAGGGGGCTGTGGGTTTCTCCTTTGATCTTTACTGTGTAGCTAATGCGGTGAGGTCTGCTTTAAGCATTGTGGGGTAAGTGTCAATAAAGGATTGCAGTTACGTTCAGGTGCATTATTGCTTGCATTAGGACACTTATCATTTGGTGTTCATTTTCAGGTTCACTTGCCCTCCTTGTACATAGTATTAACGTGGTTAAAAACTGGAATTGCATCCCCATTACTTGTATGACTTTTGCATCCTTTTTTTCTTGTATGGCCAGGTTGTATAGACTTTACTGGTTCAAATTGGACTTACATAATTTCTTGATGTGAACCATGCACATATGGGGAAAATTAGCAATTTGCATTTATTGCAGACACCTTGTGGTACATTACTATTCCTTATAATTCCTTTTAATGCCTACAGCAGACCACAAGTAGACCTTTTCTCCGGTTTGGACAAAGTCCACCTTTAAATTGTCTTTTGACCTAAGGAGCCCATACTTGCTTTTGTTTTTTTTCCCTGACTTCTAAATATTTTTTTTCCTTTTCCGCTTTCTTAAAACTTTGTCTAATCTTTTAAAGGACAGTTTGCTTTTCTTCTCCCTTATGTTTAATGTTTAGTTGTTTCTTTCTGTTGCCTGGGGCTACAACTCCACCGACTGTGCTATCTGCATAACAATTATTATATTCAGACAGCGGCTCTGTGTCATTCTTAAGGAAATGATAAATACTTATACCGAAAATTAGAATTACATGGCAGAAAAAATACCAGAGGAGGGGGCAAAGGAAAGTATATCAAAAGTTTAGAGAATTTATTTAAACTCATAAACCTAAAGGAAAATTCAGTTATAATTAAGTTTCCATGTTGACCTTGCTTTGAAAATGCAAGTTTCCTGACTGTGTCAAGCTTTAATTCTGGAAAAGTCATTGACCTGAAACTTGTCATTATTCCTGCATACAGGATCCTGAGTCAATAGGTCAAACCTTTCAAATGACCTGCATGTTTCTATTATGACAGATTTCTAATGGACACAATGCCTAAACTAGTCCTAGGAAACGTGGATGTGAGTAGCAAACTCCAACATGTTTTAAATGTCTTCTTTAATGGCCATACAACTTTAAATTTCAATATTATGTGAATTTTATCTTGCTCCACAATGGAAATTCATTTTGTCAGCTTACTATCTCTTTTCTTTTTGTCAGTAGGGCTGCCTATCGTCTTGATGACACTTCTATGTATGTACCAAATGCTGGCATGTCTTTAAATGTTTTCTTCCTACTTAAACCCTGAATCCAGGATCCATCCAGGATGCAAATTTTAACCCGGAATTTAATTATACTGGTGCAGCATGGTTGAGATGAGCATTCTGCAGTGCTGGGTCCCAGGTTTGTATCCCGGCCAGGACACTCTCTGCATGGAGTTTGCACATTCCCCCTGTGTCTGTGTGGGTTTTCCCTGGGTACTCCTGTTTCCTCCCACATTCTAAAACCATACAGATAGGTTAATTAGCTTTCCTCAAACAAAATGGTCCTTAACCTATGAAAATGACAATGGTGGGGAAATTAGATTGTGAGCGTCTTTGAGGGACAGTTAGTACCATGACTATGGCCTCTGTAAAGCGCTGCATTATATATTGGTGCTTTATACATACAAGTTATTATTATCTTCACATGTAACAGATACCAGTATTCTATTGTTCATTTAATTTTAAATATATGTGAAAATGTTATTTCCTTGTTCTATATGTCATTATTTTTCTGTGTACAGTCGACTAATGCATCTCGCATATCCCCTGAGAAATCCGTTTGGCAAAACGCGCTGGGACACGAGACATTATCGCCTTTCTACCACTTATTATTCCTATTAAGTATTAATTATTAAGTATCAGAGATATTTATGTCTCGTCCGATGGTTTTACACCCCACTGTATCTAAAGATTTCTCTATTACCTGTTCTGTTTCACGGATTTCCCCCTTGTGAACGTCCGGTATTTGTGTTTATGTAGGGATGAGTTTTGCAGAATTCCGGTTTAGCTGTTGTTGAATTAATGAATATTGACGACAAGTGCAATACTCATCCCTAGAAAATCTACTCACCCCTAGTGTTTTGTCATTGCCGCTGACATTTTCCACTTGCCGGCTTCATGTTGATGTCCCTATCTTCTGGGTGGCTTCAAACGTTCACCCACGTAGGAAAAGTGGCGGAACAGCTTTTGTTGTTTTGATGTCAT
This sequence comes from Pyxicephalus adspersus, assembly GCF_032062135.1. Taxonomy (NCBI): domain Eukaryota; kingdom Metazoa; phylum Chordata; class Amphibia; order Anura; family Pyxicephalidae; genus Pyxicephalus; species Pyxicephalus adspersus. The sequence goes on from NC_092868.1 coordinate 1,925,614, forward strand.
GTCCGAATCCCCATCTTCTATAGTCATGAATGTAGCCACATCAATGGTTTCTGATGGTGGTGATGTGGGAAGCTGGCATGACACTGTTGCTTCTATTGAAGCCCAGTCAATGGCTCTAAAAAATGGATGACTTCTTAAATTTTTGATCATCTTCTGACGAACCTTTGGTGAAATTTCCAGCAGCTGCAATGAGACAGGAAAAGTAAAAAAATTTGTGTTAGTATAATAAATATATGTAGATAATAGAAACAACTTTTTGTGCCCAATCACACTTACCCATTTCTATGCATTCCATTAAAGGGCTCAGGTTAAGGCAACTTTTCTCAAATTCAGAGGTCTGCAAATGCACAAAAACTGAATATAAAGAGGACATGAGCCATTTTTTTTCCTAACACAATAAAACTGGAATGTTACACAATGCTCCCTGCAAATGTGTTGGGTGCCATTGAGAAAGAATGGCATTGCATCAAACAACTTGTTACCGCAACAATCTGCAGAAAACAATCTGCAAATAACTTTATTAAAAAACAAATAAAAAAAATCAAATTTCTTACCTTTTCTAAGAGGTCCCGTAGGTCAGGGTCCATGCTGCAAGGATAGTCAGGTTTAGAACAAATAATCTGTGCCACTATCAAAAGTTCAGTATTATTTGACTTCCCTACAGGTATGAATGGATGTCTGCCGAATGCCAAAAAGTAGATGATTTCTCCCAGGGAGAAATAATCTGCTGTAGTGTCATATTTCTTGCCTAGAATCACCTAAAGGAATATAAGAGAGAAGGTTAGAACATTGTAAATGTTTAGAACAAGAAATGGTGGAGTTAAACCTGTATAGAATAGTCTGGTAGATCTTTAAAGATTCCACCAGAACTACTCTTTCCAATGTTGATTTGTGTAACACTACAATAATAATAACACAACTTACCTCCGGGGCCATATACTGTAATGTGCCAACAAATCCTGTTGTTTTAAAGAATGATGTTACATTTGTCTCTGCAAGGCCAAAGTCAGCTATTCTCACATGGCCAGCACTGTCCAGGAGAATGTTTTCCAGCGTTAAATCCCTGTAAAGAAATTAAGAGTTAGGATGTTGTGTCAGACAATAATTAAACAGTAAAATTTTACAAAATTCTGCCCATGTGTTTCAGTGTTAAATATTAAAGTACCTACCTGTGTACAATATTCTTTGAATGAAGATATTGCAATCCACAAAGGAGTTCAGCTGTAATTGTTCTGTTGGAGAAGAAAAAAAAATGGTTAGTTAGGATCTTCAAAGTCCAACCAAAGTTAAAGCTAAAACTGAGAACTGATAGCTTTAAAACTAGCAGATTGATGAATTAATTGACTGGGTTCAATCACTGGTTGGGTCATCTTTATTATTATTATTATGAATATTATTAATAATAATGATCATAATAATAATAATAATATTAATTTACTTGTCTTCAGTCTGGTTAGTTATGAGACTTACCTCAATTTGTCGTCAGATAATGGAGATTCTTTAATCATGAGCTCAAGTAAATCACTGCCACTTACATATTCCATCACATAAAAAAGATGATTCTGTGTGAAAACAAAAGATAAAGTGTTAGCTATAGAATTCTTTTAAAAGGGAAACTTATTTAGACTACTACATTGGCCGGGGAGTACAGTGCGGGAACATTTCTCTAACATTTGGAAAATGTACTATCATTTTCTAGGACAAGTTGCTCGAGTGCTCAGAGGTAGCTCCGCAGCATCTCACAGGAGAACCTTATAGATTGCCTATGCTAGTTTCTTTTTAAAAGAATCACCTGACTGTTAGGCTGATCCACTGACCCTTTTATCTTCTGGGTCACAGTCCTTAAAGATGTAGGGACCTCAGAAGTCCTCACTTTCCCTTTTATTCACAATTGCAGGCTTCTTCTGAGCCAGCGAAAGCTTTAAGGCCAAAAACAGCCAGAAAGCATTTTTCAGATGTTGGCCTTCAGAAATATTAAAAAAATATTCTACCCTTTTCATCTACTGGAGCCAAAGGAAATAATTCCTTTGTTCTAAGATAACCAGTAGGGAAAGGAAGGAAATCTATTTTCAATTTTTTCTCCTAAAAAAGTCAATGTACACCATTAGTGGGGAGCAGTAAGGGTAAGAGAAGTGAAAAATATAAATTGATGAGAAGACTTACCTCTGTTTGGAAGGAGCCATGGAGTTGAGCGATGAAAGGATTCCTACTGGCTTTCCTCATTACTGTACGCTCTTTAAAGACCATGTTGGAAATGTGCAGCACTCTTTTCTTATTGATGATCTTTATTGCCACTTGCTGGCCAGTGGCTTTATGAGTTGCTAGAACAACCTAAAAAAAAGAAAGATGGTTAGTGATGATCATAACATACAATACTGCAAGGCTCCAGGAGCGGTCACTCCTGGCCATGAACTGCCCATATTTCCTTAGGTAAAACATCTTTTTTTACTTACCTTTCCAAATGCCCCTTGTCCGAGTATTCGATGGAAGATGAAGCTATCCATGGACAGGGAGCTTGACTTTTTCTTCCTGGTGCTGGTGGATCCAGAGTAAGGTGGTGGAAGTAGCTCACTCTGTTTAGGGCTGATGACTGGTTGTATTTGAACCTGCTGACTTGGCTCATCTGATTTTGTGACTGGAGCCGCTAGACTTGGCTCACTTATGACAGGATCCGGCTTGGCTGAGGTACCAACTGAGTGGAATGAATCGCTCAGCAAAGATGTGACCATGATGGCACTCTGATTTGACTCCGAGGTGTCTGAAGCTGATGAAACTTTCTCAGTGTTTGAGTCACTGGCAGCTGGAGCCAATAAATCACATTGAGATGCCTCAGATGTCTCTGGGATGTCACTCGTCGATGAAGCCTGGTGATCGGTCTTCTTTGGTTTTATGTCAAATTCCGGTGGGTTTGTCTTGTCCGGTTGTTGACTAAAGGTACTGGATCCAGATTGTTCTGCTATAAGAGAGAGAAAAATAAATTGTGTTAGTCCACTATTCCCATATCATTTATGTTAGAATAATTCTACAGACATTAAACCATTTTTTTATTTTTTACATGTATATATTGTTTATAAAATTTGTAAATGTAATGTTTATATGTAAATATGAGTTATGATACCATCAACACATACACATGTATACAATATGTGTTGATTGAAAATCATTTTACATATGTAATAAGTTATGTTTTAGTGTGAAGTGTGATGAATATTTTATAATGAGATGCCTTTAAAGTCTATTTTATGTATTTAAAAATGAGAAAGTTGTATACATATTTATTTTTTATGGACTTTCATTGACTCATGTATTACACATAGCAGATATCACTGTCTGCTTTATGCTATGCCATTTAGTAATACACATATTGCAGCCCATTTAATAAATGGTTGTCCGTAGTGTACAGCTAATATGTTTATTATGAATATGTTATA
>NC_092868.1:1929329-1938898 GCF_032062135.1 Pyxicephalus adspersus
CTGCAAAGGAGATTTCCGCCATTTGCTGTTCAGGTTCCTCTGTGGTGTTGTTGTTCAGAGGCTGAACTCTTCTAATCCTTCTCATACGTAGCCACTTCATTATGAGATAATGAATAATGCTTCTGAGAAAGACAACTTGCTGCTCCTGAGAGAAACAAGAGAAGAATGAGCTGTGTGACTTGTGCATGACCTTTTATACGAGGTGCTTGCACGTGATTGGTTGATTCATAGTGCACTGTTCTTCACCTATGAATTATCCAATCATACTATTGAGAACCAAATCCTGTATAGTGATCAAGGTGGTGCTGGACGCTTAGGGAATATTTAACAGGCATTTTTAGCTGTGGCACCATATTTACAGGGAGGTTACTGACACTAGAAGTCTCCTCATACAATTGTTGGTCAGTGTTTTAGTTGCATACAATCTGTGAATCATATGTTCTTTACTAATTCAAGTGTAGCTCTTATTGATAAATCCACCATGCAATGTATAATGAACTCTAGCAATCAGAATCTATTTGCTTAATATTACAATTTTTCTAATGAAGAAGAATAGGCCCCAAAAAAAAAAAAACTTTTAGGAAGAGTTGAATTCTCCTTTAATTGGTTTTTGTTGGGTTTGAAGGTTGTGGTGTTCTGCACATAGTTCCTATGAGATATAAAATCTAATTTTAAGGTTAAGACTGCTGTAGAGGTTCTTCATCCATCTTGAATGACTGGGCTGAGATGACGTAACTCCCACGCAGGTGAACAGGAATTAATTCCTGACATGCGCAGGGGAAGCCGGGTTTGCTTGGTATTCTAGCAACCAAAGCTGACACTGCCCAACTTTTTGCAAGATACCTAAAGCAGACGGAGGAGCGATTATTGAAGAAAGGACATTGCCTTTCCCAATCTGCAATAATGACCTGCCTGATGGTGTATTCCTAACTATGCCAGGTCTCTTCATCCATCATGGACCCATCTAGAGATAAATTAAATAAGCTCTCTCTCTTATCTTTATTAAGGAGCTTCAAACCAGGCTGTTCTCTCAATTTGCAAAACTCTGTAAAATGATAAACTCATCTTTTTTTATGGTCATTCAGAATACCATGAAAGAGTCATTTAGCACCCCTTTCTCCAGAAGCTTATCCCAAATTTCCATCCTATAGGGTGGGTATACACAGACTGTTTTTAAAATGCATATAAATGCTCCTACCTCATTTATATGCGCTTCGTGCATTTTTACATAAGTGTTTAAAAGCTGGCCTTAAAACGCTGAAAAACGTATAAACACCGTTGACCGTTGATGACGTGTTTTACCAGGATTTGTCGCAATTTTACACATGCGTTTTATATGAGTTTTAATTTTTACCCTTGGAAATGAGTGCTGCGGTCCTCTGAGGCCATTGCTCCCAGAATCTCTCCATTTAAAAAATGTGCCTCAAAAATTGGTAAAGCTCCAATCTTGAGTTTTGAAAGCTTACACTGGATTGTGGACTCTTTCACTAATCTTAAAATGCCAGTGCTGGGCCAATCCCAAGGCAGAAAGACTTTATTTTTTAAGGATAAAGAAAACAATAATACTATATCTTCACCTGAGATAGGTAAAGTTACAGAAAATATTGATTGGGTTGAAAATGAAAACATCTTGTTGGTCTTCTTCCAACACTGCTAATGTTGAGTAGATAAGTTGAGTAAAAGAAAGGTTCATTAAAGAATAATTAATAAAAGCTTTATGAGAAATTCACTAGGTATTAGGTCACAGGAATTAAACACTTATATTGATACTGAAACAACAGAAACTTTCTTCTAAGAAGTCAAGGAAAAGCAGAATGAACAAAAGGCGGCAAACTTCAACACTAGGAATTGGAAGAAGGTTGAAAAGATGAGAGAGATGAACTGCAAAATTGATTTTAGAATATAAGCAAACATGAACTGCTCATGCAAATTGTGAATACTGATTGATTTAGGTGAATTTTATCAAAATACATTTTTCAAAAATTGAAACAAAGAAATCATTTAATCAGAATTAATTCCTAACAGTTATTAAGCACTGACCGAGCACTAAGGGTTCATTTGGTTCTATGGAGTGCGTTAATGTGTTGTATGTAATGTAAACATAATACACTACCCTATGTTGCCACACATCCCAGAATGCTACAACACAGATGCTGCAATCAACACCATCTAGTACTCACAATAAAAATGAGAGGGGCAGAATATATGCTACTCAAATAATATTGATATTTCCAGTCTCTATGCACCCACTTTGGCTCCTGCTATGGTTGTATGTTGATCCCTACACCAATTAAGTGTGCAAATCCTATGACTATAGATTAGGAACAGAAGAGTAGGACAAAATCTATTGGGTTAAATTTTATCTGTAAGAAAAGATAGCTCGAAAGAAATTTAAGACTCTTTGTGGTATCAACTGCAGAGAAAGTGACAAAGACAGATCAAAAGGCATTTTTTGTATCTTTTTGACCTTGTATTTATTATACTTTGACCGTTAATGGTTATCAAGTTACAAGGTTTAGGGGGCCACAAATGCAGCTCCTGATATCCCTAAAGGACTACATATATTGGGCCTGATTTATTAAAGCTCCCCAAGACCGGAGGAAGTAGACTATTATGGAGAACTTAGGTGATCCAGCAAACCTGGAATGGATAAGGTGCAGGATGGAAAAGATTTGTAAACTGTTAATTATTGGTGAAGAAATCCATCATTCAGGTTCCTCCATATTAGTCTATCTTCTCCAATCTTTAATAAATCGGGCCCAATTTGCATTATTTACAATGATACAGAAAAGTTTTATAGGCTGGAGACATGGTCAGAAGCTGACGCAGAATGAAATAAAGGTTTCACATTGCCCTCAGACTGCAAGTGGGACACCGGGTCCCTTCATTATCAACATATTGGGGTTGAGTTGCTAAAAAACAGGGAAGCTTTGAGTAAACTTGTTGCATTTAGGTCAATCATATGATCCCAAAGCAGGCATTCAAATTTAGGGTTTTACATTTTAGAGTTCAACCTTTAAATCTCTAGCCATTAGAATACAACCACATTTTTTTCTTGTTGCAGTTTACCTTATCTGACCAGTGAGCTATGGAGACGTGTCTACTCTACTTATTTCTACTGTCATAAAATGATTATTCTGCTTCTGCTTTCTGAAATATTTTGTTCTTAAGCTGCACACAAAGATAAAATCTTGTTCTCAATGCATGGGGTAGTTCATTATCATTGAAATTCCATGTTCACGTGAGCCAGGACCCCACTGTGTTCCTATAAGGCAGGTCAAGATTCATCTATGTGCCTATAAAATTGGCTAGATGTGTGGCCACCATATCTAAAGACTGGTGAGCTACCAGTTTTGTGAATTCACATGCAGAATTTTCCTTTCTAAAGTATCTTGGAGTGTTGAAGACGTACAAAAGTCCTGAGACTGCCAAGTTCCTCCATCTTGCATGTGATGTCAGCAGCCCCAGAACATATTACTAAAGTATTCTCCTCGACTGCTCCTAGTGCTGCTACATAATACAAATCTGACCAAGTTCTAACCTTTCTCCTTTTTACCCAAAACTAAACGTTGCTCTAAATTTAGGAATTTAAGCTGTTTACTTTGAAATTTGAATTAGTCTCTTGCAAAAGATTTTTTAACTGAGCAATGTGGACAGAATTTATTTACTGAAAATATCTATTCAGGTGCAAGGAAATCTATTGGTTGCCAATTTGAATGGATGGTTTAAGCATTGTATTCAATAAGCAAAGGAAATATGTCGAGCAAGAATATGTTCTTTAGTAAATCAACTCATTTGCAAATCTCATGTAATGATGGGAATTTAGAGTTCTGCTGGAAAAAGTACAGTTCTACTATCTGCATTGATACAAACCAAGGATTCCAACAAAGTTATCTGTATTTATTGCAACAGAGTACTATTTTCCCCTTTGCCCTTTACTCTTTCTTTGCATTTTATGGTCCTTTCTGAAGACTATTAGCCCGCAACCTCCCATAGCTAGGATGACCTATGTTGGCTACATTTGCAACCTGCTTGAGCTAGTTGGCCACAGTTCTGGTTTCCATTAAGCCACGATGTAGTTGGGGATTTTCTTGCAGGTTGCAAGGAGATTTTTTTGGATGAAAGCCATGACCTGGTAAAAGTCTTTTTCATCTCAAGTGAAAGTAGAGTAATAGAAACATGTGCAGCATCTTCTTCACTGTCCAGTCACAGGTCAAATGGGATCTAGGCACAGAGAAAGTGGGTTTAGTGACTCTACCAAATCACTCAACCCACTAGACTGAGAACTGCATTGGAGTATTACAGCAATAGCTATTGATTTCTGATTGGAGTTCCGAGTAATTCTTTTGTAAATTGAGCCTACTGACTATTTTATAATTTCCTAAAACTTTCTCACCACTGCTGCTCCAGCATTCAATATACAACCAGTCAATCTTCTGAGAACATGCTTTATGTGCAGATTTCTGCACTTCCTAATATACTGTATGACGCTTAATTAAATCAGTGCTTTTAGTTTTTTGAACAATTCATTAATATTGTTACTATTGAAGTTGAGTGATATATGATTAAAAATGTTTTTCAAGGAGGTTGATTTAGGGAAATGGTCATTTAACCATGTTTCTCCCCCTTTTGTGCAGTAACAATCATTCCCCTGCACACATCTTTTGTGTTCAATTGCCATATGCAGGTCAACATAAAATGTAGTGAATGAACATTATCCACGCTCCTAAAGGAATATATTACACGAACAGAAACAATATCTACATAAAGCGAACCTATATTAAAAACAATTACACTTACCTTGTAGGTCCGTCGATGGGACTGGTCCTTCCCGGTCCCGCGTCGTCCTGGATTTCTTCTTCTCCGCCATCTTTATTCCTAATTTCCTTCTTCTTCTTTGATCTTCTTGGCACAACACCCGATCTTGCACTGCGCAGGTGCGAGATCAGGTGACATAGCCTCCTGTGAAGGGTAAAAAAGAGAGCCAGTATCATTGCGCTTGCATGAGATTGGCATTCTTTTCCTTTAATAGAAAAAATGCCCCTTCTGCAGATGTCCGAGTTTAGGCCATGTGCAGAGGGAGCACCCACAGCCTCCCGGGATGCGTGACGTAGGTATCCCGGATGGTGCTGCATCCTTTTTTGTTAAAAACAAAAAAAAAGGGTGTTGCAAAAAAATAAAAATAAATAACATTTTCCCTTTACATATAAGGGTTAGCTCCCCTTTTATGTAAAGTGAAAATGAGTTTAGGTACACGTTAAGGCTGCAATTAGCGTTGACTTCAGTGATGTCTGTCCAGGCCAACCTACAATCAGCAAGTACAATCCCTCCAGAAATTATGCATATTCCCTCATGAAAAATCAGTGGTAAATGATAAAGTACAAGGGAGATATATAACTTAGCTGTATGGTATAAAGACCCTCTAGAGATGCAGAAAATTCAGCCTCAATTTTATCTGAGTAAAAAAAAAATTGTTTTTGTGCCAAAATTGGTCATCAGCAGCCTTCTTCTGAAATGCATTGTGCAAGCATTTTACTAAGATCTGAGAAAATAATTAAATTGGCATAATTAGGAACCATTGCAACAAAAATTCTGCTGCCTTGGGGACAAAAGTAATAATTAACATTAATTTGACATTTAATAACACTAGAAAATGTTACGTTTATGCAGCATTCTATTTATTGGTCATGCTAACAGAGGTATAGATATAATTTATTCACCTGTATGATTGCTCTGCTTCATTAGTGCTGAAATTCAGAGGTTCATTAACAGGATTGGTTGGGTTATTAAATAGTTGTAATGGTCAGCGGAATAAAAATAAAATTGTCTGGTTAAAAAAAAAAAAAATGCAAGGTTATGATTAGTTGGAGCTTACAGTAATGAAGCTCCAAGCAACAAATTAAGTAAACCAAAAAAAATGGCCTGTTTTGTCCAGTGAAGTGTATTTTCATAATTATAATCCTGACAAAAAATCAATTATAGATTGTCTTCCTTTAAAACAGAACTTTCATTTAAGAAAACAAAAACAATCATCTTTACTTTTCAATAGCCCTTGATCCTTCTGCAGACCGCGTGTCCTCCCGGATTTATTTTTCTTTCCGGCTCGAAAGAACCAGCAGGGGCGGCCATTCCCTTCTGGGTCCTACTTATATCGCCCAATATTGCACTGCGCCGTCACAAGATCGGTTGACATTTCCTCCTAAAAATGTAAAAAACAATATTACCAATCTCAATGCAAAATTCCAGGAAAGTTCTATCTGCAGATGCCTGATCTTGGCATGTCCTTGATGTATCCCTTATCTCAGGAGGGAAACAAAGACATTTTATTATTGTTTAAAAGGGTTGGCCACTCTTTTGTAAAATCTTGAGTATTTCATGATAGGTCCACTTTAAAGCAACCTGTTTAAAGCAGAATTAAAGTTACCTTTAATCCTGCAGATCCCTTGATGGGGCTGGACCGTTCCTCAATGTTGTCCCCAATTCTTCTTCGTCCTGGCTCAGAGGAAGCGCTGGGTGCCACCATAGTCAGTCTTCGTTCTGGTCCTCTTGCTATGTTACCCGATCTGGGCAGATGTGATGTAGACTGCTTTAAAGGGGAAAAAAAATCAATAACATTTTTACTTTTTATATATAAGGGTTGTCTACCTTTTTATGTAAAGTAAAAAAAGTTGTGTTTAGGTCCACTTTAGGCATCAACATTTAAAATAGTTATACCAGGAAAAGAAGCAAGGAAACACTTTCCTTTTCTTGCTGCCCTCACCTCCAGAACGTAGCTGCATTTATTAAAAATCCCCAGCTGAGATCCGACACTTCTGAGACTGGATCTCCTGGGTCCGCTGCAGTGTTCGGTGTTTCCCACCTGAGCTCTGTAACAAGATTTAAAACATGAATACAAATTGGTTGATGATTTACAGTCTGCTCACACAAATAAAACGTGGACCTGGCTTTTGTTTTTATCTGAGCCTCAGGAAATGGGTTTAAATGGCAATGTCTGGCCTTGTTACATCATTTACAATACACAAATAACTGCAGAGTGAATCTATGAAATAATGTTGCCGTAATTATGGTGATGTTGGAAGGATGGAAACAAAAACTACTGCAAGATCTTACATCTTCATTGTACAACATATATAACAAGCAGGCAGCCAACCTAAAGCACTGGTGCTTATCCAAAGCTAAAATGTCTTACTATAAGGATCATGTAAATGTTACCAGTACTTGTAAAAGTGCTGGGAAGTGAACTTGTACCTAGATCATGCAAACTCATATCATATCATGCAAAAGTATATGTTATATATTCCAAATCCTCATTCTCCTCTGTATACATAAGCATCGCAAAGAGAATAATTGTTAAGTCCCGCCATGGATGCTTTTTTTTCTATGAGAACACGTGGCAGCTTGTCAGCTCTCTAACGTAAACAACCAGCAGGTGATTTTTAGGTTGTTAGAAACCAACTGAAACTTGACCCCAGAGTCTTTGTTGGGATCTTTGAGGATTTTTGATATAAACTCACATTAAAATAAGCTAAATAGGTCACAGATTGCTTGTAATAAAGCTCATTTGATTTGTTATGTAAGTTGTTTAATATCCATGGGTACAATTTAATGTTTCTTAGGCCACACTTCTGTGGCAGACTTTCAGACTCATAGCAATGTGTTTTTAATCTTTTTGATGGAGAACAGATAGAAGCTTTTGAAAATCTCAGCCAGAAGAGTTATATGCACTGATTAAATATTTACAGAGGAAATATTTCATCAGCAATGAACTCCAAGAGGATATAGGAAATACCCTAGAAGTCTTTCACAGAGTGGAAACGGACATATTAATTTAAACGTTCAATAGTTTCTATTTACCCATTGGAGCCTGGGATGTGATGTGCTGTATAAAGACAGAGATATAGAATGACATGGAAATTCATCTCTTCCACTAAATGATTAAAAAAATATCAGGACTGATCTCTAAATGTACCTATTGACATGAGATGATAGATGTCCAATCATATATATAAACATTGCTCAAAAAAACAAAGTTATCCGGAACAAGGAAATCCAAATCAGAAGTCAAATTGATTAATTAATTAAGTAATTTATTGAAGGATCTCCTTCTAGACTTGGATCGGGGCATCAGCGAGTTCCTGGACAGTCTGTAACTCTTTTTGTCAGAGTCAGATACATTAATAGATCCCAGGGGGCCTCTATTGGATTCAAGTCTGAGAAATGTGGAGACCAGTCAGTGGCATCAATGCATTTACCATCCATGAACTGTCTACACAATCTGGGCACACAAACATGGGCATTGTCCTGCACCAGGTGGGCCTGAAGCCCCACTGCTCTAGCATAAGTTCTAAGAATGGGTCTGAGGATTTCAACCCAGTCAGGGTATGGTTAACTAGCACATGGAGGTTTGTACAACCCTCTATGGATATGTCCCCTTCCTGCCCACTTCACTGACCCATTGCCCAACTGGTCATGCTGGGAGAAGTTGCATGCAGCATAACCTTCACCATAGTGTCCCCAGACTCCTTTACATCTGCCCATTTGCTCAGTGTGAACCACTTGCTAATTTTGGTGTTCTCTGGCAAATGCCAATCAAGCTGCATGTTCCTTGGCTGTAAGTCCAGATCATATTGCAGAACATTTGTCCTACTTGCCAACCCTATTGAGTCTATTTCTGTTAGTTTAGTCACTGCTGGTCATCTTGTATGGCTCTGGTTGTTCTCATTCTGTACATCCACATATAAAAGTTCTGGTACCAGTCCTGGTTCTGGGTTGTTGGTATTTCTGTATGCTCTTGAGAGTCTCCTGGGAGACGCAGCAAACCCACAGCCATGGCATGTATAGAGGTGCCATTCTGGAGAGTATAGACTACCTGTGCATCCTGAGTGGGCCACAAATACTACCTCACCAGTAGTAACAAAATACTGGACTGATGGAAATTCAGTCAGGAAGAACAAGAAGAGAACAATTGATTATCTGTGGTAAAACCCTTTATTCTTTGGGGGCTGGCTTGTTGTTGTCCCTTCTGTCTTGCTGTTGTTGCTTTTATTTGCACCAAAGTAGCAGGAAACACTTCTTGACAATTCCTTACACTTCCTAACCGCACAGAATATTATCCCAGAAGTTTACCTGACTTAGTGATAGTGTGTGCAGGTTGTTGATTTAGTGTTCCCTTCATGCCCAAGCTGCCAATTGTATTCAGGTCAGTTCCTGACTGAGTACTGAGCAACTTGCATGTAGAAAGACCTGTGCACAGCTGAGACTAATAATGAGGTCTGGCTATCCAGTAAGATTTAGCCCTAGGAATAGAGGTTTTATCCCACATAAAGCTCTATAAAGCTCCTGGCCTGCAGGACACAGAACAATATTAGGATTCAGAAAAAAAGTTTGTTTTCTCCAAATCATCCATAAACCCTGGAGCCCCCTCACTGTGTGTATGTGAGGAACCTAGACGACTCTTACATACCCTATAATATATGCATTTTCACTGCAGGATATTTACAGAGTTGAAGCAAACACATTTTAGCTCAAGGGATTTGTCTTAAAGTTTTACTTATATCACACCAAAAAAA
>NC_092868.1:1940009-1948318 GCF_032062135.1 Pyxicephalus adspersus
ATATATTGTAATGTTTGCCATTCCTTTCTCTTGAATACCGATAAGTTTGTTCGATAAAAAACACTTTTAAGGAGGATTTATTCACACCTTATAATACCTTTGATATAATATTTGATATATTTATGTATATGTGTGTGTGTGTGTGTGTGTATATATATATATATATATATATATATATATATATATATATATATATTATTTGTTGCATTGTCCTTTTTGCTTTAACCTGCATTGCTGTGTGTCCCATGGTATTGTCATTTTTGTACGTTTTCTGGTGCTGTAATGTAGGTCTCAGTTCAGTTCCTTTGATTTGAAAAAGAATGTCAATAAACTGTGGTAAACACATAAAAACTGCAGCTAACAGGATAGTTTTAGAAAGAGCTATATAAAAACTATCACTCAGGATAGTTTTATATTAATAGTAAAGTTTGATTTGTCTGCAAAGCAAATCGCAACAAAACTGCATGACGTTTCATTCTGGTGTAAAATTCCATTGTACCTCTTAAAATTCATAACTTACTAATGAATGAACTCTGATTAAAGTTTTACCTTACTTTACACTTTGTACTTACACTGTTAACTAAATAGGTAAAAAAAAACTATGATATTCGTGTTTATTGCAGCACTGTGACAACTACATAGCACCAATGACATACATTATATGAGAACATGCAGGTGACCACCAAACTGCTTGTACACGCTCTTATCATCTCTTGTCTGGAGTACTGTAGGATCCTTCTCTGATATTCCACTATCCCGACTCTCTCCTCTAGGCTTGCTCCTACTTTCTGCAGATTTAAAAGAGCACTCAAAACCCAACGCTTCAACCCCACCTACCTGTCCTCATCTGTACCCTAAACCCTCACTACTCACCCACCATTCCATATCCCCCTCCTATTGTGTGATACTTCCCCCACCTCCTAGATTGTAAGCTCTTCTGGGGAGGGTCCTCTCCTCCTCCTGTGTCACTGTCTGTATCTGTCTGTCATTTTCAACCCCTATTTAATGTACAGCGCTGTGTAATATGTTTGTACTATATAAATCATAAAAAAATAATAATAAAGTGGTAAAGGAAAGATTAGGTTGATGGATATCTTACTGTTCATACATTTGAACAGACTGCAGATAAAATGTGTAATTGTGGCCTTTGAAACTTAATATTACAAATGTAACAATGTAGCTGTGCATCTATTCACACACCCCTGACCCCTCATGTGTTTTAGTTTCTTGCAAACAGGTTGAGATCAGACATTTGCTCACCAACTAGTTCCTGTGACTCCTGCTCCTCTTCATATATCCTCATGGTTTCCATGTAATGCAGTGTTCTGGGAAATATAGTTTCGGTGTATATATTTTTCTTTTTCCCCATCTACAGAGATCTCTGATGTTCTTCCTCCTCAGCCTCTTTCAGAATTTTTCTGTTTGGGCCTCTGTTTTTGCAATTTTAGGCTTAATCTCTTATACCTAACAGTGGTTCCTTTGATGTTTTCAATTTAGGACAGAAAAGGAAACATTTGGGGGGGTAAAGAAACACTCAAAAGATGTGGACACTTAAGTGAGGACAATAGGGAGCTTCTATTCCTTCTCTTTACAATGATAAATGAACAGTTTCAGGCTGCGCTTCATGATGAACTCCTATAGTGAGCACATTGCACTTTATGTTCTAAGAGAAACACCTAGAAAACAGCTAGAATATTCGGATTGCCTTGCTTTAAATGGTAAAGACCCCAGCTAATGGGCCACCTTATTCAGAAAACTCATAGTCACAAGGATTGTATGCCATTACATCTTATTTTTATCTGTTTTTACAAGTGCTGTCTGTGGGTAGAGTTCAATATTCCTCAAACCCTGAAATCCTGGCAAATAATATTCTGATTGACAGCTCCATCCTACTGATTTCACATGACACCCTGATAAAATTATCTCTTCCTTCAGCATGAATATATATGATATCTAGATTTCTTTCTTGTATATTGGTAGATTTAGTTTCTGAGCAAATGTGCGGCTTATGTGATCATTCACATCATAATATTGTCACGCACGGAGAGACATGACCACTAGGGGGCGTATGAAGGTGGTGTGAGCCCTGAGAAGGGCCAAGGCGCAGACTCTAAGCCGTAACCAGGTTTTCTCCAGGGCCTCTAGTGGTGAGGATGATGCGCTGCTGATTACTGCCAGGTGGCTGTCCTGGCAAGGTGGGCAAGCACAGTACCAAATCCCCAGACAGGATCATAGTCAAGGAAAGCTGGGGTCGAGAAAGACAGCAAGTAAGAGAGGTCAGGTCACACGCCAGGGGTCAATACCCAGGGATCCAGGAGACAGACAGCAATGACACAGGGGCCACTTCAGGCACAGGGAACACTGGAGACACTGGAAACAGCAGGAGGTACAGGAGAAGCAGGGAATTGATAAAGCTTGGAAACAGAGGCACGCCCAGCTTCAGAACTTCAAGCATGCGCAGGGGAGGGATGCCTGTGCTTTAGTAAGGAAGAGGTAAGCGTGACAAATATACTGTATGTTGTCTCTTTAGGACTCTTTCAACAATCAAATCTCAGTATTTGTGGTCTTACCTGATTTTCATACCAAATCTGTATTGGTTTTGCTTTCATAGATTGTTCTGCTTCCACATTAGTGGAATGAGCTAAGTAGGCATGCGCCATCCCTTATATTCCTTTAGAATTTCCAAATATATCATTTTAAAAAACATCCTTTACAAAGGTTCCTTTGCTATTGCCAAGGCCTTTAACAACGTCATCTGTATGTAGCCCAGTAGACAGTGAATGTTATCCTGTTTGTTCACAGCATATAGGAGAAGTTTTAGCCCCTTGTAACAGAAGGATTAGTGACTGAGAGAATAGGATTTATCTCACAAAATACTGTTAATGAGCTACTTTCCATTGCCGCTATTTGAGAGAGTTTGTTAGTACAGCTTAACTCTCATAATAGAAATTATAAGCTTATGTGCAAACATTGGGCTAATATTTTTTTTTAATCATTAAATAACCTGCAGTTTATTCACAACTGTCTTTATTATAGATAATTTGGATTTTAATAAAAAAAAAAAGAAGACTGGGGCTGTCCAATTCCTGTCCTTGAGAGTTACTTATAGTGTGAATTTGTGAAAAGATAAAATAATTGCCCTCAGTGATCCCAGTGATTAGCTATAACACATCATTATTAGTTAAAGAAACCTGTCATAATCTGAGCGATTCCCACTGAGCACATGATAAAGCAGAGGTTACCTTCAGTAAAAATTGCATTAAATCTATGAACAGGTTCTTAAATGCCATCAATTAACAACAAAACCTCTATCAGTCGGGATTGCAGCCCTTCCCAAACATCTCTATAGATTTGCAAATGCCTATAAAAGCCTGTAAAGGCTTTTGCAAACACAAGTTTAATTTATTTGCCTGAAAATGATCCTGCTTCCAGGAGCATTTATCAGCCATGTTTTTTCAGAAGCAGGTCTAACTATACCCAAACTGAAAAGAAATATAACATTTCAAATGTTCCATTCTGATACTGCTTGTCTAGCAAATACCTGAGCATTGGTTAACATTTCTAATCTCCCAATCACAATTCTTTGAAGGTAAGAGCTTAAAGCGGAACTAAACCTGCTATACCTATCTGTCCCCATGCCCTCGCAGGGTGCTGCCATCTTCGCCCTTCTCTTCCTGAAAATGATTTTTGGCCATCTTGATTGGCTGGGCGGGGATTACCATGTGAAGCTCAGGGAAATTTGACATCTGGGTTGTGATCAGGTCAAGGGACATCACGTCTCTTTCTGCAATAAAACCTGCTTAATTGCTAGTTTAAAGTGTGACTTTAGTGCCACTTTAATTCTCCGCAAGGTTGCAAGGAGAAGAATGGAAAGAAAAGGAAAGTTTTGTTGGTCAGCCTGGAAAAAGAAAGAAAATGCAAAGTCCAAAAAGTATAAGTATTTACCTAGACATGCTCTTTAATCTGAGACCCTGTCACTTTAATCTGAGACCTTGCACTGCGCAGGTGTGAGATCGGGTGATGAAGCCCGCTGTAATGGTGGAAAAATAAAGAGCCGATCGTAGTGTGCATGAAAAAATGCCCCTTCTGCGCATTCCCGAGATTTGCCATGCACAAAAGAAGTGGCCAAGAGCTTCCCGGGATGCATGACCTAGGTATCCCAGGAGGCTCTGCGATCCCATTCAGTCTTGATCGCCGCGGCGGTCCCTTAAAAAAAAGAAATGGGTGTTGCACTTAAAATAAATACATTTTTTTCTTTATGTATACGACTTTCTTCAATCTTTTGCTTTTCTATCTCTATTTTTTAGTTTTGTAACTTTCTCTTCTAAATAAACTTTTAAAACATTCACTGTGTGCGGAGGGTTTTGTTTCATTTAAAATTTGGTGGAGAATCCGGGCTATTTTGTTTATAACCAAACTGCAGGCTCTATGCTCCCTGAGAAATCAACCCTTCCTCTTGTGGCTCTCACTGGCTATAGTTAGTTTCTTTTCTGTTTCATACTTCCTATTGTTGGGTTTTATTGTAATAGGCAGACTCGTGAACCTTCAGACAAGCATGGGATAGATGTCTTTTTGTTTTTTAGATACATTTTCTGTGCTTCTGTAACTCTCACATTGCATAACCTATGCTTCAGTAAACAGGTGTCCTGTACCCTGGGTCAGTGTCATGTGTGAGAATGTTTTTCTATTTTCTTTTAGGACCTTTAAAATAATGTATTAATCACATATTATAGAGCATGCTATCTAGTAATATCTGCTTCATTCACACAAACCATTCCTTATACAATGTGTTATTTAAAGCAAAACAACCACAGTAAGATCACCAATTTGCTTTAAATTAAAGTGTTAATTAGGTGTAGATGAAGAAAGAATACAGCTGACATTGAGTGGAAAGACAGAGCCCAACCACAGTTTGATATCTGTAAACTCTGATTAGAAAGAGACATTGCTGCATTGTAACTTTGCATTGGTGGAGAGCCAGCAATTAAAGAAATATCCTATGGAAGGGAACTATATGAGGAAATGGAAGGGAAATGCAGACCAATACTACTGCTAAACACAGCTGTATTAATACCTATTTAAATGTAGCTTTTAGAGAAAAAACACACCACTTTACACTGCAGTCACATGTGCAAAATATTTCCCCACTTCTTCCAATCAACTGCAGGTCCAAAAAATGTCCTCCTTCCCCCAAAATTTTTATTAATATTTTTAATAATATTATTATTAATCAAATAATATATATTACTATTTTATTTGTATCCTATCAAGGAAAAGCCTTGAAAAGCTCAATCACTCACACAGGTGGATGCACCAGCAGTCACACCTATCATTTTGGTAGCCTTTCAGGGTGCGGTCAGATGCCGACTGCCTAAAAGGAGATAATTGCAGTCTGTACATTTTAGCTAACCCATAGTTCTCTGCGAACCTTTGTCATGTATGCTATCTTTACTTTTAAAACAAAGCTGATATATATTATGTATACAAACGGCACAAAACATGCATTTAAAAGTGGAAATGTTTTACACAGGCAACCCCAAAACAATATAGTTTCCCTTCAACAAAATACGTGACTGATTTACATCTGTGAATTTTGCAAGTTTAGTGTACATTGAAAAATAAATAGAAGAGGTGAATGGGTTAAGTTGAAGCTGACTTCACACCTCGTGAATTCTTTTCTTTTCACATTTACATAATTATTACTTTTCAGTGAAGGTCAAAATATATATACCATGCACACGCACTAGCAAAAAGACACCCAACGCCATCTGCCTCCTTCAGAATGTCATTGCGCTGACATTGATCAGTTTCTGATGTTTTCTATTACTTTCTACTATACTGCAGTAGAGCACACATCCTGTAATTAATCCAAGAATATACCATGGTGCTTGAGAGGTAATTACAGCGCAGCCACAGCTTAGCACGTTGTCCACTTGTCTGAGCACGTTCATTGTTGTGTTGCAGTGTGTATGTGTCAGGCAGACGACTGACAAGCTGTTGGTATGTAGTCTAGAGAGAAGTGTAAAAAGCACACACAAATGCTGCAAAAGAGAAACATAGGGGATGCAAAATGTGTGCCGTGAAGTAGATTTGTCTGTTTTGTACTCGCGTCTAATCTTTGTTGTAAAAGGCTTTCAGTCCACAATCACTAGCAAAGTGTTTGGCACTTTGTGTTATCTATATAATCAAATGTTGCATTCAGCATGAATAGTGCTCATTCTTCTTCATGGGTTTTGTATAAAAGGCTTAAAGTAGTCTTTTGGCCATGGTATTGACATTCATACATATTCCTCATGAGTCAATACACTGACTTAAATTGGAGCTTTTGGTGGTTGCTGCAGAACCTGTGGCACGATTCATCCTCAAAGTTTACTTTGAAGTTATGGTGTCCTTCCTATTTCTGTGTCTGCACTGTTTACATTAAAGATCAGGAGGCCGAGTAAATTAAGCTAAAGGGAAAACATAAAGTTTCAAGATTTTTGTTGTAAATTTTGTGGATGAATTTCTCCACTGTGTCTGCGGATACAGAGGTCAGTGGGGTACTTACTTTAAACTTATTTGCAAATTCTTAAAAATATACAAATATTTAAATGCTGATAGCCCAACCATGACTCTACTTTAAATCATAAGAAGAGCTATTTGCTTGTGTTTGTATTATGTTCTAGAATATTCTCTTTGGTTAGAAAAGCTAACGATGGACATCAGATTTTGGCCTACAATAACCTGAGCCTCTTGCAGACTTTGATCAGAGCAAAAAGTAGCCTCATCCATAAATAAAACAGCTGGCAACTGGAGGGAGTTTTTACATCATTTATAAGGACTTTGGAACACCCTTGAACTTTAGTGTAAAGTATGAAAGTGCATACTTAGGCTGACCTAACTTTATTAGGTGTATAAACTTGTGAAGAATCTACTGTGCCCTAATTCCTTTTCAAGAAAATCTGGCATGTATATATAAACGTTTTGAGCTCATACTCATACAAAAGAGCTGTGTATATGCCTTTCTGTAGCCTGCAATGCTATGTACTGCATTGGTCTTCCCAAATACAGCTTCGAAACCGACAATTGTGAAAATGTCCGTCTGCTGCATCCTGCAAGGCTCAGTAATAAGAACTCAATAGTGATGTAGAAGTTGGAGATCACTGAGGGATACACAGAAAATAACATTCCTGGAGGTGTTAGCTTCCTGAGGGACAATTCATCAGCAACGGTGATTTTCTGTAACATAGAAATTGCAATTCTGAATGTTGGTCATTCTTATAATCATGGCAGGGTCACTATAGGATGATATTGTGTTAATACTGATGATTTTCTCTTGACCAAAGCTCTCCTTTCCATCATTACTAGTTGCTGTTTTAGTAATTGTTAAAATATTGCATTAATAATTTGCATTTTATCGTCAGCTTGTCACACAATAGGCTGGTCTTTAATCAGATTAATTAACGTTAATCAGAATTTTTAGTTATAATAACTACTAAGTTATCAAAAATGTGTTAGCATTGTTGCTGCTACTAATGAACCTCCTTAGTTCCGTCCTCATTACCCTGTCATGTTCCTCTCCTGGTCTGGAACCTTCCCTGGGCTCCATTGGGGGTTCACAGTAGTCCTTCCGCCTGAAATGACAGCAGACTGACTGAGCACTCTCAAGATGTAAATTGAATGCAATCACTAGGCAAACAGCTAGCGGTGCTGAGCAATAAAGTACTCATAAATTACTCATGTTAATGATATTTGCTGGGAGTATGGGGATAATTACACATGGACAGACTGCATAGCCTGATTACTGGACAAGGCGTCCGGCCTAAGTAGGTTTAGGGGGGGTGTTACTTATTGTAAACCCTGGACTATTATTATTTACGATGGTTAAATTTATAGGATAAAGAAATCTGTTTTAAATGTATCTAAATATGGTCACCTGTAAAATATACTGTTTTTTGTATGACTTACACAACAATTACTTTGTTAGGTACATCTGACTGACTGACCTCAATATATAAAGCATGCAAACACGGTGAAGAGGTTCGCTTACATTTCACCAAAGGATTGGGAAAGATGTGTGGGATGTAAGAACTTTGCTTGTAAACAAATTGTGGTCACCTATATATCTTTGGTTCCAATGTTCTTTTAATGGTGAATCTTTTTTTACCACTTGCTTTATTTCTATAAAATATACAATAATCTATTTTTTTGTATGAAACTGCTAATTGGAGATATGGAGACAATTATTGTTGTGGTTATTAGAACAAATATAATACTAGTCTGATTTTTTCCAGGAACTGATCTGGCCTGTGTTCATTTCCACCCAAAAA